>NW_016690219.1:167356-187619 GCF_001604755.1 Lepidothrix coronata
TTTCCATTTTATCATCCCCATTTTCATCTTACTTAAAACAAGCTGACTGCAAAGTGCCAAACACTATCTTGTATATGCAAATGATGGACAAGGCCCTGCAAATCTAAGCAACCTCGAGAAAAGGAAATGAATTGTTGACACTACCTGTCCTTTGAATGCATCAATGATGAACTGCAGGGACTGGGGCTGAACACACTCAATACATTTTTGTACAACATGGTTTCCATTTTGATCTTTCACACATTTCAGAACATGGCCATCCAGCTCTTTCACCATTTCGTTCTGGAAAAAAAAAAAGATTATTCTTGTCTTTACAATGATTTTCCCCTCCTCCCCCCCAAAAGGGGAAAAAAATTTCATTTCATCCTAACTCAAATCTTCATATTCACTGGTGTTAATTGTGTGTCCCAGTATTTTCACTTAAACAACTATTTTAGTGCCCTAGGGCATTTCATGATGAAAGGATTAATTATTTAAACAATTAAAATAAACAATTTAAGCAAGTAAAAAAAATGGATACAATAAAAAAAATAAATAAAATAAAAAAGTATTGCTCTAACTTACAATTACCTGCTGGTCAGGTGAGATTGACTCGAGTGCTTTCTGGATAACACGACAACCATACATCTGGAGGGCTAATGGCAGAACGTGACCACGAATGCGTGTTGCTAGGGCTAACTTTTGATCCAGGCTTCCAAACTAAAAGAAAATAAATATGCAGTTAAACAAATGAAGACATATTGCAGCATGCTGGAATTTATATGTCAGAGTAAGTATTTTCACAAGGTACTACATGATGGTAGTACAATTTTGTTTGTAATACTTCAATGATTTTTCATTTTGTATTTTTGTGGGTATATTTATCAGAATCTTTTCTAAATGCAACATTTTCTAATATTCCACATTCAGTCACATTCCTGCTATCAAATGCATGACCTTGAAAGACAACAGAAGAAATCAAAATAGTTTATACTTGTCTGTATGTAGCAATATTTAAATGTAATAAACCACTTATTCAGACAAATTACACCAGGAAAATTTATTACGGGTCACTATAATGTATGAATCCAAATCAGATTTTCTCTGATATCTCAAACTTGTACTGGCCAGTGTATCTCACATCTTGCACACTAAGCAAGCTTACAGTACACATTTGTATACAGTAACAGGAGGGGGCAGGGGAGTGAGGGGAAGTATGTCAACTCCTGGAGTAGATTCTTGGTAACTTCGTATCTTTCTTGAACAATGATTCATAGCATGGGCATTTTGGGAAATTTAGGAAACTTGGGTTTTGCAGAGCAAAATCAAAACAGTTTTATACAATAGCTGTGTTAAGAGTATGACTCAACCAATGTTTCTCACCAGTAGCTGAATCCTGTCTTTATTATCCCGTTCATGGCGCTACTGCAACTTCTGTGCTGCTCCACACTGAGCAGAGTAGAAGTCAAGCTTCAGAACTAATACACATAACCCTGTTCCCAGATCCCCACACAATCTCCTCAGTCGGCACAGTGCAAGAGAGGACACAGAAGTGATCACTTGGACAACCAGCTGGTAGCAGCAGCAAAGTTCACACAGCATTGCTGAGAACTGTCGAACTCCACACCTGTAGTGAACTCCAAAGAAAGCTCAAACAACTTCACCCGCCTACTTAAACTGTGAACTAAGGTCCCTTTCTACACGTAAGGCCAAGGGCACTCTTTTCTTGAGTACTGTTCCTCAGAATTAAGATGAGAACACTTCACAGGCAATAATTATCCATGTATCCATCTAACGTAATATTATGGAAAAAACAGTAACTGATGACTCTTGAGCAAGATTAACATCTTACATACCACACATCAGTGACACTTTTTAGAAGATATTTTGATTTGTAAAAGGAAAAAAAATACAAAAAGAGTGAGTACATTGTTTCATAGACTACTCACTAAAAACTATGCTCTTGTTTACAGTAACTGTCTTATTTCTTACTGGACATTTTCCAGCTTCACCTTCTATCCACTAAGACACTTTAATATGATCCTTGATTTAAAGAACACTATGCTAGATACATTTCCTACATATAACTTTTTCCAGGACACGGGTATTGCTTTTTCTTCTCTGTGCAAGACAAATTCTTTGATAAGGCTTTTTTTTATCTACCACAGTTTTTAACAGAAAATAAAGCTGTTTTAAATAGTATTTGTTGTAATATTGGATGCATCTTTGGACATCCCTTACTCAAAATTCTTCCACCTCAATATATTTTGAGTTTCCTCATATACAGCACCAGATGAAATTCACACAGCTATTTGAATGCAAGAGCATTTTCCAGACCCACTCTATACCATGATGCAATAATCAATAAAATGTATCTTTCAAATATTTATGTTCCCTTTCATCTGCTGAAAGTCTCTGTAAGTTCTGCTAAAAGGCCTGCAAAGCCTGAGTGTGCAGCCTGTACTTTCAACAATGTTCACCAACAAATCCAGTGTAAAGAGAAACTGTGCCCATTATCACAAAAAGCAGGAGATACAGAACAGAAAAACATGTGCAGTGTTATACACTCGGGTTCCATGGAAGTCCAGTAGAATTCTGTTATGATGTTATGACAAAACCAGTTAAATTTCATCAGATTTACAGCATTTTGTTTGCATTTCCATCCATACACTTAGTGCTATGCTTACCTCAAAGAACTTCTGTATTACATAGTTTCCAAACACATCAGTCATCAATTGATATGCTGCTTGCAGGATCTCATTAAATACCATCTGGCGCTCAGCTGGAGTAGCTCGCTCCAGCTTCTGCTGTATAAATCTAAGTGCAAAAATAGTACATTATGCTTTATATCAACAACAGGAAAACCTCTCAAACACTGTTTCAATGAGACACCTCAAAACTCTAAAGAAAGCATTCAACATTTATAAAATTTATTAAAATGAAAGTAGTGCCTTTGCATATAAAAGGATACATTTCAGTAAAATTAAGACTTAAAACATTTCATTTGAAAAGGATTAAAGATGAAAAGAATAACAACAACTAAGTACCTGATGATGTACTGATGAAAAATAGTTTTGCATTCCAGATGCCACATACTTTGTTTTCTTAATCAACGCCTTTTTGGTACCTAAATGCTAGAGTTTACAAGTCTAGTTATGAGGCTATTTCTACACTGAGAACTTCTATAGGCAGCTAAATTAATACTACTTTTATAACGAAATTTCCTAGAGAAGAAAAAGGTCATCATAAGAGCATGTGCTCCAACTAATGGCATGCTTTGAATTAAGATGACTAGCGGCTCATTCAAACGTTCGATGCTAATAAAACAGTATCAAAGCAGTAAAATATTATTAAGTCATTGACTGTACTATAATAATTACCTAGAACCATGCTGGTCTTGGGAAAATTCAACAATATGTCCGACAAGGTCCCTTAGTTGAAGATTAGGGAAACGGTTGTTTCTGAAATCTTCCAGCAGTCGGCTACGTCCAGAAGGCATAATGTCAGACCTACTGTAACGGAGGCGCGAAGGAGGGAAGAGCTGACTGGTGGAGCTAAAGAGACTGGAGGTACTTGCTGCACTGCGATACTTTGCTTCGGCTCCGGGTGCTGCAGAAATATAGCGACCACTACCATTTGTCAGTCCTCCTACAAGGAAGCAGCTCTGTCAGTAAAGGCCGTGAGGAAAATAAGCAACAGCAAAACCAGCAAGTGTACTAGAACTACGGATACACCCTGGAGCCAGAGAAAACAACAGTGCTGTCTCATTATTGGCATTTACCTCATTATGGTTGGAGGAGTTAGATAGTTTTATCTTCCAATAAATAAAACCATTCTCCTCCTCATTTTTATTTTATGTGAAGGGCACCAGGAAAAGAAATGTCATTAGAAGAATGTATCAAAGCAGGTAAAGTGAGCACCCACTCAGGCTTACAGAAACTTTTAGAATTGGGTGGGTCTTAAGCTTAGTGGGCAGATTTGCACTCCACAAGTCATACTGGCTTATATCCTTGTTAGTAGTCTTGAAGTTAGCCAATTGTTTCAAAATAGACCATGAAATCTGAACTACCCTTCAGTCCCTACTGAGGTACCTTTGCAAATTACAGAGTGTAAGGGCATTTTTGGGGAGGCACGTGTGGTGCCTCTTGTCATGCTGTACCTGTCCTGCAGGATATGTGACGACTTTAGCATCCCAGGCTTTTAACCTGATACCTCTTGTAAGCACTAAATATGTCAAATTTCAAACCAGGTAACTAAGAATGTTCTACTTAATTCTAAACCAACTACAGCTATATCAAACTGAAGCTCCTTTCCTTGATGCACAAACACTCATCACTCACACTACGCTTCATCTTTCCTTACTTTTGAAGAACTGAATTGCTTTCCTATGTCTGGGTCCTACTCCTTTTTGCTAGTGATTCCACCCACAGCTCATCACCTCACGGTCCTGTGCATTTCTCCTCTCTCTGATCAGTTTGTGTCAATCTGAACTCCTCCAGTAGGCCTCTCCCCTCTACTTTACAATAAGCAGGAAGAACCACGCAAAGTATCTTTCCCAACTGCAGTATGACTTTCTAAAGGGATACTCTTACTATACTGCAAGCAGAAATAGTCAGACAATTGCCACCTAGAAACCTCAACTCTACTACTAAAACCAAACTAAAAAACAAAAAAATCAAATCCAAAAACTCCCCTAAAAGTACTGAGCATGAATTGGAAAAGGAAAGAATTTGTTTCCTGTCTGGAAAGTGACATAGTAACTGAAGCCCTTTCAAAGTCAACAGAATAAATATTGACATTTGAATTTAAAACAAATTGCAGTATGTGCTGTTTGAATGGTGCTCTATTACAAACTTAATTTTAAAAAAAAGGAAAAAAAAGAAAAATAAAAAAAGAAAAAGGAAAAAAATAATTAAAAAAAAATAAAAAAGAAAACAGCTGACAGTGCCCCAGCCAAGCCTTCTTTTAGTTCCAAGTATTTATAAGGCCAGGCAACAACAGTGTTATGGTGGACTGGTAATGTATTAATGGTAAAGTTATCTTTTTCAAAAGATCAAATTGCAATACCAGAATCTGAGATGTTAGTGCTCTGCAAGACATATCAAGCATCACATTTATTGCACTGTATGGTATTATGCCCTAAAATAGGAACAATTAGTATTTATTTTACGATTAGTTTTCAAAATTTAGTGATAAGCATCAGTGAATATTTTATGCCCCACAATACCTTTTAAAAACCACTATGTTTTTTTTTAAATTAAAGCCTCTTAATTCTTTTCAGCTAGAAAAATCAGAAACTATCATTTTTAGTTTCCATTGACAAGCACTATTTCCAGAAAAGAGGTGACAGCAACATGGTACTAACAAACAAAAGGAAAAAAGAAACCCAACATTCTGCAGGTGAAGCAGTATGAAGAGTGATGGTCTACAGTCATTTCTGTTCTAGGAAAGGCCTTCCAAGGAACAAAAAGTTATGCAGCTGAAATTATGGTATTTCTCATCTAGACTTTGTGAATATAAGAATGCAGTTCTGGCTTCCCTGTAAGTGCTGTGCAGTAACACTATTTAATATCACGAGAGGGCACCAAAGCCCATTTGAAAGGAAGTTATAGGCTACTCTTCTGTTGTAGCATCTCTATTGCTCCACTCATCACATGCTCAATTCTGTGCAAGAAACTAACAGGGCAGTTTTGATCATATGCTCACAATCAGCATACAGTTATAGAATTGATCATGTGAATCAGGAATTGTTTCAGCTTTTTTTTTCACCCGAGCCTTCATGTCTGTATAAATTAAAAGTGACAATTTACCCAGCGACTAAACCAGAAACTAAGAAACTTGGTAGCTTTTAACAAATATGCTATGTGTGTGTAATATACAATACATTTCACACTCAGGATTATCAAGCCTTTTTTCAGTCTAATTTGGGAACCATCACCTTTTAAGACTCGTAAGACGACTATGCTGCAACTGGGAGGCTCCTGTCTCACCTGTGGAACTATTTCAGACAATCACATTAAGCAGGACCATCATACAAGAAGGCTGAAAGCATACCCACTGCGCCTACAAGAACCTGTCATACCCAAAAGCACACAGAAAGCTTAACCTTGTAAAATACTGGACACTATTACAAAAAAAGAGCAGTCTAATAAGTAATTAGCTTTTCTTCTCATGTAACTTTTCACATTACAGTAATGTTATAGCTCAGTGTCAACTTTGCAGATGCGAAAAACAATAAAACCCCCAAAATAAAAGCATATTGTCATAGGTACTTATTACATGCAGACATACTTGTGTGTACAATGGCATATTTTCTTAAAATCTTGTACTTATTATTTTCTTAGTCCAAAATCCCCAAAGCATTAGTGTGGACATTACAGATACCTGGTCTCCTTCCTGAAAACAGTGTCAACAGCTTAGAAAAAAAATGCCTGAAACCTGAATTCTAGTTACCCGAATCCTTCTGGTTAGCCTGCAGCATCCACATGCTCTTCAAGAACTCGGGACACTTGTTTTACAGATTCTGATTCCAAACTAGGAACTAGGTCTTATAAGGTACTTGGGGAACATACCCTATTGAATAAAGCATTAAAAAATTTAAATACTTATTAGGCATCAGTATAGCCACACAATTCCAAACTCTTGGGGAATAAAGTGTGCAGTTCATTCTTCACATAATCATTTAGCTATCACTTCTGGTCTCATAAAACAAAGATGCACTGAATAATATTAAGTTGTTTTACAGTTCAATTTAACCTAAATCCCTGTGGCTAGTTCATAGAGAAGGCACAGAGATATAAAGGGGATATAGATCATCTAAACCAGCATCTTACTAAGCTTTAAAAACACAAAGCATGTAAAATTATTAACTCCTTAACATGGATAGCGTATTTAATGTTAAGGAGAACATGAAAAAAATATTAAAAACTAGATTTAGGCACATTTATTTTGATAGCATTAGTCTGTTAGTACTTATCAAAGTGTTTTTTCATTTGTTTCTACTTAAGACAGAAACCAGATCTACCGCACAGTAACTGTTTTTACAGTATTTACTGTGTCAGCAGTATTTTCTAGTAACATTCTATAAAGTATTTGTTCATTTGTAAAAAAGTAGCTTCATCTCATTCTCAGCTAAAAGTTTCATCTTCATATGGAAAAAAGAATTGCACATATCTATGTACACATTGTGTATACTTTAGGAATTGATGGAAGTGCTTATTATGCCTGTTTTACTGCAGCCCTACAGAGTAGGTACAACAGCAGAGGCCAAGCAAAGCTCCCCATTCTGCCTCAGCCAAGCAGCCTTTACTCTTACCCACAATCACCACCTCTGAAGATAAAACAACATCAATCCAAACTACTAACAAGCTTGGCTTGCAACACAGAAAATAATTACCTCAAAAAGCCCAGAATTTAAAAATCCTTCTCTACACTAATGCTGCAATGTACCATTAGAGTAAGCACTACCAACCTAAAAGGATTTTTATGACATAGGAAAAACACTTCCTCTTGCAGTTCTTTGTCCCTGGGAGTGAAAGGGTAGTTCAAATTCATGACCTTACTGCTCCAACTGATTACAGTAAAGAAGCAGTTACAGACAACTGACAAATCCCTTCAAATATAGGAAAACTGACACTAGCACAAAGTCATTAGCACATTCCTATTTTAGGATATTGGATAAAAGTTGGTGAGAAGAGATGAAAACAGTAAAATATCATTAATTTCTTGTAAAAGGGAAATTGGTCTTTTAAGCTACAAATTGCAGCAGTGTCTGACAAAGGGGTTATAAAATCATGCACCCTTTCCCAGTATTGTGCTCTAGATTCTGGTGGCTGAAACAGGAGCAACCGAGTTTGATGCCCATTTTAAAACAGGAGTTAAACTTAGCTGAACCTGTTGATACAAGCAGGCAGGACAAGTTTTGAAGGTGGAGGGAGAGCTGTGTTTGACAGGCATTATCAGAATACCAATGGAAACTGCATGCAGACATGAACTTACAATGTTGTTCTACTCTGAAAAGTGACTACATGATAATCATATCCTTCTTAAAATATACTGCCGCTGTTTGATTTCAGGTATAACTTCTCATTTGGTGAGAAAACTTTGATTATTTTTTTTTAAATTTTTTATATGTGAGAACAAAATACATGCTTCCAAGAGTGGTTGATGAACACACCAGAATAAATGTAACAGGACAGACAATTAACTGCAGAAATAAGTCTTTAACTCTGACATGGTGCACCTTGGATATAACTGGAAAAATATGACACAGGGTAGAGGTGCAGGAAAGGCTAAAAAAATTACTGCGTCTTTTGTGAAAGCAAATATCCAAACTACCTCCATTTCCAAATTTCAGATTGATTTGGTAACGTAGCAAAAAGTTTACCAGTAATCAAGGTCCCCTTCACTTGGCAGATGAAGAGGACACATGGAAGCCAACGAGGTTGTGTCAATTTTCAGAGTACAACTGTATATTCTAGCCATTACACACTGATCTAGTACATGATTTTAACAAACTATTAGGCTTGGTTCACACTGCCAAACAGTTTGAAATGGGTCGAAGTCAGTATTTAACAATTTCTGCTGATAGAGGCAATCCTCTATACTGATCACAGCTTATTTTCTCAGAACTGAAAAAAGTCTTTTAACATTTATCAAATGTGAAACAACACAAAACTTTGAATGTTTTAAATTTTAGATAATGCCTTCCAAAATTTGGTTTAAGTATAGTTTTCAGCAATATGAAAACTATTGTGAGAGTACTTTGAAAAGAAAGAAAGAAAAAGATTTCCATGATAACCCCATTGTCAGATGTTCAGAACTTTCTCAAAAGCCTCCATTTGGGCTGAAACTTTCCATGCTTGGTCTCAGCCCAAAGGTGCACTTTGTAGACCTGAAAAAGGAAAAAAGGTAAGTAAAAAAAAATAAAACGTGCTGAAACATCCCCTTGCCCAGTTTTAGTTCGGGTATTCAGCACTTAACCATGAAGGTGATACTGAACTGTAAATGTAATATATTTTAATTATTTAACCTCGTTATACAAATCACTCACACATTTCTCACTTAAAGTGTATCCTGGTAGACACTTCTGAAAATTTTTTCCTGTTTTATTTGCACTAAGAGAAGTATAGGAAATTAGGTTGCCTATTGCAAGCATAGAACTGTGCCCTGTACAGTAACTGGAGCAACAGGCAACTCAATCTTGAATTACATCCAGTTTCACTGTATGATTTTAGCATCCAAATTAAATGACCAAAAATATTCGCAGTAAAAAAAAGAAAAAGTTTATCAGGTAACCTCAGGTTAGAGGCATTATTTTCTAAATATACTCTAGACTGTGGTGGGGGTTTTTTTAGAGTTTTAATTTTATTTTATTTTTAATTTTTTTAGAGAAAGGTTGAGCTCCCATGTCATCTAAGTAGCCAAAAAAATTTCTAAGAGATTATTATCAGCATTCCTTTAAAAAATAGATCTGATAACAGAGAGCCACCACTGACAATGCCTTTTTTACTTCTTTCACAAATGCCTTTTTTTTTTAATTCCACCAGCCTGGTGATAAACTGTCTTCCCGCCCAACCATCTGGGCCATGAGTTGTAGGCTGACTGATTCAAAAATCACCTTTCAACACATTTTACATTGAGAGCACCGCTACTCTTCTACTTTATCATGGTAAGGGGCACTAGTGAAAGTCACTTCACTGTTAAACACATCATCTTAAAATGTCTTTAAAGTGGTAACACACTGAAGGAGAAACAAAATTAATGCACCTTTGCTTGTCATATTGTGGAAACATAATAGAAAAAGCACCAATAATTCTTACTGGGCTCTCTATCGGGATTCTGCAAGGGAAGAAAAATCAGTTGTTGGCCCAATACTGCCAAAAGCTGAGTGCTCTCCACTGTCAAATCAATGAGCATTTGAGCGTGCTCTTCACCTTTCTTCATTACAAAACTGTTTAACAGCAAAGGTAATGTGACATCTCTTATGCAACATATATTTTACACATAGAAATACATACACACATACAAACAAAAAGTGTTTTTTTGGTTTTTTGTTTTTGTTTTTTTTACCTAAATGCAAACTGGATGAGGATCCATGTGATGAAAGTGATGGCGGTGGCGTAAGTGAATGTCCTGGCGTTTGGCTTGGCAGAGGCATGCCTATTGGACTTGGAGAGGAGGAAAATCCCAGACTATTGTAAAATGGCTGCCCTATGGGTGCTAGGCTGCTACTAGATCTTTTGTACAAGTCAGAGCTAGTAGATAGAGAATCTCTCCTTGTGGCACTACTACTTGCAGAACTGCCAACTGAAGAAGAAATAAAAAGACCCTAATTACACAGTGTCAACTGAATAAAACCTATCCCCAACTACAGCTGGGCAACAACAGATGCGATCACAATAATTACAGCAATCGTTATGACAAAGACAATTACTGTGATAACCACACATGCTTTTAAGTAAATCTAAGTGGGTATAAACACACCACTGGCAAGTAATTTCACCAATGTCCACGTCTTTCAACATTTCATACTAGACTTCTCACAGTAATATTGCAGTACTCTGTTTTAACTGCCTGGCTTCAGGCTTTGGGAGACATATGGAATTTGTAAGATTAGATTACACTGTCACTTTATAGACTAAATGATTCTAAAAATATTTCCACAAAATTCTTTGATAAAACTTTTTCCATCATAAATTATTAGTCAGACAGTGATACTCATTTCAGGAAAAAGTCTAGAGGCAATTACTTGTTGTTTAAGGGTTCACATAATGATCTATGTTGCTGTTCAGCTGTTTCTGAACTTCCTCTTGTTTGTGAACCCCTCACCTGTAGGAAAAAAATGACTACTTAAAATTCCCTATGAGAATTACGGCTCTCAAAGAAGTATTTTGAAAAGAGGGAACAGGCTAAGAAGAAGATGAGAAGCAGAGCAGAGATAGGAAAATTAAGGTGAGAAATTAAAAATGTGATTTTACTGCTATCAGCATTTCTGAAAGTCAAATTAGACTAGAGGCTTTGGATAACAATGTATTAGTGAAGGACTGGTTATCCTGCACAGCATCATTCAGCAGGGCGATGAACAGTCTAGGACAAATCAGGAGAACAATAAAAAATTTTTAGAAATGTTAAATTCTAGTATCTGCTGCATACTAGTGAAATATTAAACTAGAGTGCTTATTTTAAACACTAGAACATTGAACAAATGAACTTACGAAAAAAACCAAGATTATGGATATTTTAATAACAAATATGTTTCTTAAGCTGAATTTGGAAAATTGATTTCTACTTCAATTTAAAAAGGAAAGGCTGGAATTTATACTTCCATGATCTTTACCCTTTTTAAGTACCTTTCTACTAAAGCTGGCAGCATGGCCCAATATAAAGGTCGCCTGATACTTCGACTTTAAGAAACTGATTTGTTTTCTCATCACATTAGTAACTTGGCTAATATTTTTTCACAGCAGGTACTTACTTGGACATTTTTCAAAGAACTTCTGTCCAAACACTGTCATTTCAGAAATATTGTCAAGGAAAAGTGTTTTATCCTTATTAAAATAATCCAGCTACCTATTTCAGAAGGTAAAGTTTTCATGTACTCAGACCAAATATGCCAGCAACAGGAGACCCTTATTTTCACTCTCTTTTACTGAACTAAAAATCTTTGCAAAATCACAGTTCATCCCAGTTCAGCACAGATCTGCTACAGACTCATGGCTGAAAACTCCTGACCATACACAGCGCTTCTGAGATGGCTGATAAAGGTTTTTCCCTGCAATTGAATTTCTAGGCTTCTGTCTGCCATGTCAAAAACAGACTCTTGAAACTGCTGTCCAAGATTCCACCTTGTGTTGGGAAGGCCCATCAGGCAATGTGGAAAGGATATTTTCTATTTAAAGTGCAGAGGAGACAAAAGCCAAACACAAGAAATAGACTAGGGAGGGGGGAAAGAGAAAAAAGGAAACCAGAAGAAGGAGGAGAGAAAGGTCAGACAAAGGAGCCAACAAGGAGACTGCAAGAAAAACTAGAAAGCACTTTCAGTGAGGATGAGAAGAAAGCAGATCTGAAGAAAAGTTAGGCTCTAGAAGGTATATGTGACTGTGGGGCAAAAAGACTGGAATAATAAGCTGATGATGGGGAACATCACACAGTACGAGCAGAAACAGAAACATATTTAGGAGGGGGAAGCAGGAGATAAATGTTGCCTGGAAACTGGGAAGGAAGACATACTAAAGGAGAAGCCAGAAGGAAAAGATACTGGACTAACTAGGCAAGGAGATTGAGAATAAGAAACCAGAAGAGCAAATTAGGGCAACAGTTGAAAGAAATCTCAAGCTTTGAGACCAGCTCTACAGGTTCTGGCTCAGTAAACCACATAAATGTTAATACAATGCTACACGATGGATTGTTGTATTTCCATCTTTCAGGGTTTCTTACTCAGCTAAATTACTGCAGCTTACCAAGTTACCAAATGCAGCTGAGCTACATTTTCACACACACAAGCAAAGCTCACAAAACCCAGCAGATAATTTGCACTAGCTTACTCCTCTTTGCCCCTGCCTAATCTAATGCAATTACTCTACAGCTGTTACAAGCCAGGAGAAGGCCTTTGGAAAGCTGTCACAGTTGATCTAATTCTCGGCTACCTGTTAAGCTGCAGTAACTTATCATCGTGTACCTAAACCTTTAAAATGGAGGATGAATAACTTTAATATAAAAGAACAGAGACTGTAAGTACATACAGCCATTACAGCAACATACGTTATGTTTGCCACTTCCAGTTGTTACTTTGTTCAGTCATTCAAGCTAGAACATGCTCACCTTTACATTTTTTTGCAGAGCTATTTTTTTTCCTCCCTGCAAAAACTGAAAACATAAGGGCAAGATGTGTACTGCCATCTATCAGTACTCATGGCTATATTTTATCTGAAATTCAACCTTTTCAACACACTGAGGGGAGTTACAAAGAAGCTGAAACCTTGGCAGATAAAAAATTAACCTTGTTTTCAATTTGCCTCAACATGCATTATACCATTTTTGTAAGTATTCATCTGTGTAATTCAACTCATATATATATATATATATATATATATCTCAGGAGCTCTCTAAAAAATAAATAATCAGAAAGCATTTTTTAAGTGGCTATTAGAGCAAGTACAATTTATACTTGGCAGAAGGGCACTTTCAATATATTTTTATTCTAATAATACCACTAAAAATATTTCAGGTTTAGATAGCACCTTTCATCAGCACTTCTCAAACTGCAAAAGCACAGGGTTCCTGCTTCCCTGTGGATACTGCCATGCTAATTAAATCACCTCAGATACTAAAAGATTTCAGCATGTGCTCTCCATGCTCAGGGCTTTGGACAAAGCTCTGGAACTGACCTTTGCTACAAAAAAAAGGTTTCCTCTCCTGCACCAGAAAGAACTATGCTGATTGTTCTTAAGTAGGTATACAACTAAAATTTGTGTTCTGTGGAGGTCCTTATGATAAAGCTGGATAAAAACTTTCATGACTTAAATCTATTTTATCTAGAGGCTTAAATGGATGCACTGCATTAAAATGCAGATATACTTATCATCACTATCTACCAATGTATTGAAACTGTACCTAGAGTGAAACGCAGCTGCTAAGGATTCACTGAAATCCTGCAAGTAGCTCAGGACAAGTTATATTACAGAATATAGCACTTGGAAAGCACAATTACTCTGTAAATAAAATTTACCTGCTGTGGCATTAAGGAAAACTAAGAAACTTTACACAACTGAGTAGCCTCAAAATTCGTCTTTTTTTTTTTTTTTAATTAAAAACTGAATGTTTTGAGTCTCCTTTTTAAAATGAAATATTAGAGAGGATCAGTGTAAAAACCTGATTCTGGATTTCCCAGCATTAGTTTTGTTAAAGTAAATAATTTTGCCAATTATTTTATGAAAAACAACACCAAGAAAAACTGTGTTGGCTTGCAGTATATTTGATGTCATTAGTCACTTACACTTAGTTACCAAATAACAAGTATCATGTCTTAACACTGAAGGGCATGTTTTTCCTTCTTTTTTTCTTCACTTTTAACATTTCTTTCAATATTTGTTTTTTTTTTAAAAATTACTTTCCTTGGGGCATTTAATTTTGAAAAAAAATACTGTTAGAGTACATACATTTCCCCCAATTTCTACCCATCTGCAAGATACATAAGATTATAAACACGCTTCACTGATTTCATTTAAAGAATAATATTAATAAGAGGCAATTCAGTGCTGTAAACCTAGAGATTAATAGCCAAAGGAAATAGTCTTTAAAAAAATGGTGTTTCTCTTGCCTCACTAATACTGAATCTGGAACATAAGAAAACCTACCTCACATGTTTAAAAACTGTATGAATACGAAATTTCTGCTACACAGCAGAAACATGACAAAACCAATTATTTTAATTTTTTTTTAATATAAATGGGTTGATAACATTTAAGAGCATCTTGAAATAATTTAAGGCCCCAGATCTGTACAGAACTATTTAGGCTTAACTAAATCTAAGATTAAACTTACTAGAGTTAACAAGGATTATTCTTGTGTATTAAGCATTTTTATTTTATAAATCCTATAAAACAAACATTTCAATATTAGATCAAATTTAGAAAGTCATATGCTATTTAATTTGTTTGAAAAAAATTAAGAATTTTCCTGACATGAAAATTACAACAAAAGAATGCATATCGCAAATATCATCAATTGTTATTTTAAGCACAGAATAAAGACCTCCTTGAAAATAAAAGCAGGCTTACTAAAAAACAGTAACAAACTTCTGGGCCAGAGTACAGCGATCAGTATGGAGAAGTATTTTGGAGAGATCTATGACTACAAGATATTGTTCAAAAATGCATCTTGTATACAGAGCCCGAGTGAACTTAAAAAACCCTTTTTACTCCCCTATAATTTGTTTTAAACTTGAATAACTTATTTTTGCATTCTTTGTAGACATCTACGTGTATGCCTGATGCAGACACATTTTTTTGCTTAACACAAGTCTCACAGAATGTCCTCACTATATTAACAACCTACCTGATGAGCCAAATCCACCAAGTGCAGAGCCGATAGCTGCTCCTAAAGAGCTGCTACTTCCAAAGCCAAGAGATGTGCTTCCTGGTTGGCCAGGACCATGTGAAAAAAGGGAACTGCTCTGGGAGTTACTGGTCAAAGAGTTACTGCCATAAAATGAATTGGATTGTAGGCTACTATTTGTTTGCTGTTGCTGTTGTTGTGGCTGGGCACCAAGTGGCCGAAATAGACCGTTCGTGGCTCCCGCGAGATTGTTTGCTGTTCCTCCAGCTGAAGCAGCTGCAGCTGTAAAACACACGTTTTCAATCATAATTACTCTCTCAAACATTTCTGACTGAAAATGGACTATTCAGAGCTAAACTGTATTTTTTGAAGCTCTCTTAAACAAGCAGAAATTCATATATTAAAGGACTAAAAAAGAGACTTTGTAGTATTACACAATCTTAATTACTCAAGGAAAAAAATGAAGACAGCATATGTTGTAGGCTAATCAAGGCTGTAGAACTTTTAATGTAAATGAGGGAATTTTCAGTGTAAACACATTACTGTTTACTGAACTTTTTATATCCAAAGTTGCAATAGCAGAGTTGCAGCTAAGAGTCATTCAAAGACATCTCCAGCTACTAATGCCAGAAGCGAGTTCTGCATAGAGAAAGAAGCTTATAGATTAACTTAAAATCTAATTTTCTGAACAGATTAAGTTAATTAATCTGGGGTTAGTATTTTGGATTTTAATTTAACAAATGCAATAAATGGTTCAGTAAAGTAGTACTAGATCTTAGAACTGATTAAAAAAAAGATGAAAACTAGAGACTTTTGATATAACTAACTCTCCTCTTCTGCTGTCCGTTCTATACTTATTTTCCTTGTCACACTTTTCAGGACAAAATACTTTCAGAAGAAAAGCATAGCAAGGCTCCAGAGCAGTCCATCTTCTGCCAGGCCGAAGCAATGAAATGATGCTTCCTAGAGGACACCATTTAGAGGACTGATGAGAAGTGCATGTTATATGCATGGGCAGCGGAAGGAGAAAATGTTCCTATCTGACAAGTAACAACATTTGCAGAAACATGCCTGTATATGTATGGGGAGAGGACTCTAAATTCGAATTAAAAATGGAAAACCACATCTGAGAAACAGCAGTCTCAGAGAACAGGAGGAGACAAAGTAAGAAAGGAAGCATGCACGGTATATACTTCACAATTAGGAAACGGCACAGATGCATAGAAAACATTAATCATATCAAATACTAATCAACATTACTGTTAAGACTCAGTACAGAAGTGAAAGAAACCTCCATGCAGGATCAAACACTTACCTGCCTGTGCTGCTGCAGAACTGATTAGAACAGGAGTTGAGGCCACCAATCTGACTGGTGCACCAAGGCCAGTTCTCGCTCCAGGGCCTACTACTAAGGCACCAGTCTGATCGTAATAGGCAGTGGGAGCCAGTACTTGATAGCCTACACAACACAGAAGATGAAGATTAGTAGTACAGACAGTCTCATACAAGCAGCATTTCTTCTCTCCTGGAAATATTCTAACCACAAGGACGAAACTAGATCTTTTCTTCCACATTGCCCCTGAAAGGCAACTGGACTTTAAAATGAAAAAACAGTTGAATGCTGTAAAACACTGTGACAAAGTTGGACTTAGAAATCCTTCATTTAATATTTTACAACTAGAATAACAGCTAAATTTAGTTATCTAAAGTTGAATTTACTGTCAAGGTTTAAGTTCTAACAGTATAGTGAGAAGGTACAGGCACAACACAACTAACCATATCTGGATCATTATCGAACCAACTTTCTCTTGTACTTCTTTGTACATGGAAAAGCTATTGAAGTCTGTACAATTAAAGGGCTGAACTAAATGCAAAGTTTGGCAATTCCATACATTACCCAGCCACACTTAGAAGTCCATCTGCAAAAGCACATTAGGAAAGGAATGCTGTATGTGCAGGACTACCTTGTACCAGTCAGTTTAATGGGAATAAAAGGCTGTAATCCAAGTATAACACTTAATTCAGCTGACAGTTAAGAGAGGGAATTGGGGGTAAAAGGAGGAGTTGAAAAAGGAAAAAAGCAAGCAGTAGGAAAGCAAACAGATACAATATATGAATGAAGGACAGCAAAAGAAACAAAAAAAGCAAAACAGAAAAACTTTATTTAGGACAAGAACAAGAGAATTCATTTTAAAGCTCTTGACACTTTATAGTGAAGTAGATGAATTGGAATAAGAATTCTTAAAAAACTGGAGATGAGCCAGAATAACCCGAGAAAGGGTGCTGTCAATTAAAATATAACGATGTCCAATTGTTAGGTTGGCTATTCTTATATAAAGCAATAAAAAAAACCCAACAGAGTTTCAATATTCCTCCCATGTTCATATCCATACTAATGCTAATAACAAAAAAGCCAAGATTGCAAAAATCACACATCTATTTTTGTGCATGTAAGAACAAAGATTTTGCATACTATTCTAAGTTGTTCATGTCAGTTGCCACTTCAGAACTAGGTCTAGCAGAGTTCTCTCTGAAATGCAAATGGACTGGAACATAAAGACCTGGGCCTCCACTTTCAGGTAAGTACCACAATCACCAGCTTTCCAAGTCATATTTTCTCCTCCTCAGTTTCTAAAACACCCCTGTAATCTCTTCTGCCTGGACACCTTGCTCCAAAAAAAGAGATGGAAACATCATCTGCTTACTGGCCTGGTGCTCTGCAGGGAAGCTGAAGACACTGGTCCAAATTCTCTCATACTAAGAAAATGTAAAGATACAAAGGTGACTCAGAGAAACCGAACAAGAGAGGAGCTATGAAAATCCAGATCTTTAGGTTCAACTCACGGTTCTGGAGGTGAATGCACTATACTGGTTACGAAAAATTGTCGTTACTACACTGTTACAAACCTGTTTGTTCTCACTGCTCACTATTTGATTTGCATTCCATTTACCTTCTCTTTCCCACCAACAGCAAAGAAGACAATTGTCCTCCACAGCATTTGTCTGAAAGTTTGGCTAGTTAAAAACAACCACAACATATTTTTACAATTGAATTCATTATGAAACCTTTGGTATAGCTGCCACTGACTCTTCCACCTATAAAAATGTGCTATGCTGCTCTACCTTCACCACTAACAAAGACTGCAACATTTCCAAGGTATGAAAGATGAGTGATTGCTGTCTGTTCTACTGCAGTTCTGTAGAGAACACATCATAAAATATTAGAAGATCAGTGACACAGTAAGAAAGCTTTTTATAATAACGTGCACCAGCATACATTAGCAGTGTTTAATTACTAGTACCTACATAATTTCTACTTCCACTTCTTCAGAGCTCAGAATTGGCCAATATCTACCAGTATTTACTCTGTCCACAAACGTACAAACCCATGGATAATGCTGTAACTGTACAAAAAAGCACTGATCATATGTTTACACCCTTGTGCTCATCTGAAACTAATATACAGCATTATATATGACTTCAGGCCCATGATGTAAATGAGCCTATTTTCCAATGCAAAATACTTTGGGGAGGGGATAACTCACAATTTTACATAAATTAAATTTACTGAGATTAATACTAATGCCGTTTAATACACTAATATTAGAATTTCTAAAATAATTGACTTGTATGACTGCTAAATTAAAAAATGGAAGCAACTTGGACTTGCTCTTTACATTACAAGATGCCCAATTTCTCTTGACACTTCCCTGTCACTATCTTAACCTGTGATCCACCCACAGACAGGGCACTTAAAATTAGTAATGACAGGCTAGGTCAATAGCATCAAGATACTGTCTATACAGAAGGTTCAAGCTATGCATGAAAACTGATGGGTGCATCTGTGTTCCCAGTCTCAGAAATGAATACATTCTGACCCGAAATAGAAGGCCTCAGCTTTCTACTTATATCTACCAAAACAAAGCAATGTAGGACTATTTGTGAAATTGCTAAAACTTGCTAAGTGCATCTACAGCCTCAAAGGTATAAAATTATTTGCTTTGACATCAAAAATATAATTTTAGAGAGACCATCTCAGATCAGATTAAGTAATCTAAGGACAGCTCTCATAGCAAAACTTAAATCTTCCCTTTCTTCACACTATTCCACAAACTTTGTGCCTCATCCCACAAAGGTGAGCACAAAGATAAAAACCTCCTCAGCCTTCTCTCTTATCAAAGATAAGGTGGTGACTTGGCAGATCTTCTTCTCTAATTCCCTCTCTCTTCCTGTTTCAGTTTTTATTACCTCTCCATCACATCATTCTCTCTCCCCGTGCCTGTGCAATTTCCCCTCCTATTTAACAATTATCAAAGCTTACTTCAGTGCCTTCACATTTGTCCTGGTTTGAGACCCCTAAAATCCAATTCCCAAGTCCAAGCCCCCCTCCCACGTCTCAACCTAGTGTGAGATGGGTTTTCCAGACACAACACAAGACTCAATATGGGGA
This sequence comes from Lepidothrix coronata, assembly GCF_001604755.1. Classification (NCBI taxonomy): domain Eukaryota; kingdom Metazoa; phylum Chordata; class Aves; order Passeriformes; family Pipridae; genus Lepidothrix; species Lepidothrix coronata. Next base: position 186,843 of record NW_016690219.1, read on the forward strand.
ATTATATTACAATCACTGTACACATAAATATTATAATACATCATATACAATCTTAACTATCTCTCCTGTAATAAATCAGTATTTACAATGGATCAGTCTCTTCTCCCTCCAACAAAAGTGCAGAAGGGAAAAGGAAAGATCCTTTCCACGTTTAGGGCAGCAGCCTCTCTTCTGTCTTCCATGCAGCAGCTGTAGCTGGACTCTTCTAGGTGGATCTCCTTCCATTACACACAAGGGGGGGTCTCCTCTCTCCCCTCTCTTCCATGGACTGCGATATCAGGGACAAGCTCACGTCACCACGTCATACCACAGAGTGCAGGGGCATCTTCGTGATGGTCCCTTTCCTCAGGGGATTCAAGCTCCCTTGCAGAGCTCCCATGCTCTGTCTCAGGCTGCTAGCTTAGCAGCAACAGCAGGGGGGGGCCAAGGTCACCCCTCTGCATTCCTTCTGGTCGTCCTGGTTCAGTTTTCCAGGATGCCTGAACTTCTCAGCTCCTCTCTTTGGTGCATGCTGCACTCTAAGACTCCTTTCAAGCCAGAGTCCATCTCCCTCCTTCTAGGAGAGGTCTCAAGGGGATTTTGGGTGGTTTGGTTCAGTTCTTACCCCAACTCTCTCCATAGAGTTTAGTCTTCACTTTCTCTCTCTCCATTAGAGATCTCTGTGTCTTCCCGCCTTGGCTGCAATGCCTGCTTGCTGCTCTTTATCTCTTTCTGGCTCTTTGCCACTGTTCTCCGTCCACTGCTGCTCTGCCGCCACTCTCAGTGTCTCCTGCTGCT
>NW_016690219.1:188136-190480 GCF_001604755.1 Lepidothrix coronata
CTAATCACACCTTTTATTTTAGAGTTCAATTGCTCTATCTACATTTACTCTCTCCAGATCAGCAGGGAATATAAAAGTAAACAATCTGGTTTATCAATATGGTGTTTTGCTGAAATGATTTCTAAATGTCTCCAAAACCCACAGACTTTGAAAAACTTTCTGGATTAGCACACAAACCTTGAATGTACTTAAAGAACAAGAGAATCAGAGGCAGGAAATCTGTTCTCTTGGTTTGTGCTGCCCATCCTTAGTGTTGCTCTTACCCATCCAGTAATGCAACTTCTCTCAGTGATGATGACATCCAAATTCATGTCAGTTTGTCACTTCTCTTTACATAATTCAACAGACATGACATTTCTTACTGCCAACTCAATTATCTGCCCCTTTTAACAATGCCATCCTGAACCCCTCCCTCCCCAAAATCTGAACCCCTATAACTTTTTGCTTGTTCTGATGAAGATATGCACAGCCTTATCTCTGCACGGGTCCTCTCACAAATCAAATTCAAACTTACTATCCTACCAGTAAACAATTTATACTTCCTATAACCACTGCAACTTTGCCCATACTGTAACTCTCTGTATATGAAATTTATAATGAAATTTGATTTCTACTTCTTATTACCTGGAGGCACAGAACATACAACCAACTGCAATGTCACACTTCAAATGCTTCTAGGTAATTAAAAAAAAAAATGCAATACCAACAGATAGAAATTGTTGATTTTAATGTTTTATACATGGGGTTTTTTGCAGACAACTCACTTTATACGCCCACCTGAAAGCCAGATGCAGCATCACAACTTCACTGTGTGAATTACATAAAGTTGTATCTGACACAGTCAGTGCAGTCAGTGGAGCCTCTGGAGGGATTCAGCAGACCTGCTGCTCGACATCTATTTTAAGGTAAGCTGAGCAGCTCTGCAGCCTCTGAACAGCAACTGCACAAGGATCTCCACTGAGCACAATGGCTCCTTAGACAACTGAGGTTACAAGATTGCTGAATCTGGACAATTAAGCTGAATCTAGATGTTTTCTGTGATGAGGACTGGTTTTATTTGTAAAAAGAATGTATACTAACCATACTATGAAACTGGGAATGCCCTCTGTCTCACACATTTATTCAATCAGAAATGTTCTGTTTTTTAAGAATCCTTGTTACTGAAAGACCTGCTAAATTAGGACTGGAAGAATTTAAAATGTAATTGCACAATTCTAATGTAAAATATATTTCACATTTAATGATTTTAAACAAGAATGTGAAGTTTTACCTTATATCAGCCATCCAGTACCCAAAGGAGACTACCGGAGGGCTGGAGAGCAACTTTTTACAAGGGCATGAAGCAGGAATGGATTTAAACTGAAAGAGCATAGGTTCAGATGGGATATTAGGAACAAATTCTTTACTGGGACAAGCTGCCCAGAGAGGCTGTGAACAGCCCCTCTATGGTGTGGTTCAAGACCAGGCTGGATGGGGCTCTGGGTAACCTGGTCTAGTGGAAGGTTCTCTGTCCACAACAAGGGATTGGAATGAAATGATCTGTAAGGTCCCTTCCAACCCAAACCATTCTATGATTCTATGCTTTTCTGAAAAGAGACTTAGCAACAACATTATGTGAAAAGTAACCTGAATTTCAGACACTTTCTCTCTGCATGTAGAATGAGATCTGTGCCTTAAGCAATACAGAAATACAGCTCCTAAATAATTAATAAAGAAATACTTGATATATCAAAATTGAAAATAAAACAATTGCATAGTTGGGATAACATTAATGTCATCCAACATGAAGGCTGTGGCAAGGAGAAAGCAGCTCTAACAATTTAAGGACAACAGCGTGGACAAGCTCAACATACACTCTCCCTTATTAGCTCACAGTGAAGCCAAACTACAAATATTCTCTCTGTAAAGAATATTTAAAAGCTTGAAACTCAATCTGGACCTTTACTTTCTTGTAAAACATCTCAGTCCATTGAAATAAGAATTCCACACATTTTCCTCTTGTTTATTACATTATATGTGTTGCTCAGTGGTTGCTACCCGGGATTTGCTGAACCACATTTTGGTATGGCGATGTTATTTAGCCATCTTGACTCAATTTAGTACAAGAATAGAAAAAGGCATCTCTGGAGCAAAACTCACCTAACTCTAAATCAGGTAACTAAAATAGAGAGAGACAAATCAACTTCTCTTTGCTAGCTATAAATGGAGCCCAAGTATCTCATCTCACTCAAATACAGACATCTAAACCAGTATGAGGATTCCCATATAAAATGGCTTGTATTCATTTCATCATCCTATATCCTTCTGCTTCACATAAAAAGAGAAATCACCAGCACACCCTGTG
>NW_016690219.1:190505-222652 GCF_001604755.1 Lepidothrix coronata
ATACAAACCTATTTTACGATGATTGATAAAATAAATGTCTTTGTTTACACTTTGAGCTCTATTCTCTGTAAGAGTGTGGTGAGTAGGGCTGAACTCAGTTGCACACAGTTCTTATTATAGAACAGTCTGAAATATATCCACAAGAATTCTTCTCTGGCCATCCAGGCATGTAGCAACAGATGGGATAAAGCAGCAACCTACAATGGAAACTAGATAAAAAGGTTCCTGCCTTCACAGAAAACCTCTTGGGGCTTGCAGAGGAGCAAAAAAAGTCTACAAGTACCTTCCTAACAGGACAGGCTCTTGCACTACAGAGTTTATGTATTTGACCACAAAGTAATAACTCTGAATCATCTGTTTAGAGGGGGGATCTTTTTATGGGTTTTAAGAGCTACTCTTGAATTAAGACAGATGCTCCAAGCCCAAAGTAAGAACTTACAAGTAACTATAAAAAACCACACAACACTCCCTCTCAAAAAAATAAAGAAGGTATAGCTAAGCCTTTGAGGCTCATGCAAAGATGCTTATAACATCTCTGATATGCCTCACTGTTAGCACACCTTGGTGAGGTGCAGAGACACCATTTGGCAGGTGCTGGGACAGTACTTTGTTGGTTCCTCATTTTAGGAGAAAGATGCTAAAAGCTGAAGATGCTGCTGCATGAGAAGAAATAGAAATGGCAGTTACAAAATAAAACAGGCAAGAAGAACACAACAGCCAGTCAGTTCTGCAGATAGAGGTCTAAAATTTGAGACAAAGTGCACAGTGCAGCCCCAGAGCATGCAGCAAACAACTCTCCCTTCTCTAGGCCATGTGGCATTTCACAGTGGTGCTGATCGAGGAGAGAACTTGTAGAGGTGAAAGGAATGCAGCTACCATCCATGTTATGTAACTTAACCACGTAAAAATCTTAACTTTCATATTGAAGAGAAGGGCCAGGTATACTGAAATTGTTCTTGCTCGGGTAACTGTTCCAAACACTTAGAAGTGATGCTGAACTTCAAGCTAACTATTCCCTGACACATGAACCCCTCCTTGATGAGTCAGAAGCCATGCACACTAAAAGGAAGCTCCAAGCGTGGGAGGGCTTCCACTTCAAGCATGTTGTGATCTTCAAAGATGATTAAGCAGTACTTTTGTTTTAAAATTCCTAATTTTGGATTCTGAATTTTAGATATTATTACTGTTGTGTCACAAATAAGAAGCTATAATAGAAAAAAAATTAATACATCCTGTTGCAGAGGAACCAGAGAACACACAACCTTTGAAGACAGCATGCTATTGTTCATTATATATGACATTATCTTGCAAAAATCTATGATACTCCTTGTTCATACATTTTTAACAGCAAATACAGAGAAAATGCTCCAAATAAAAAATGCTAGAGGAGTTTCTTGTGTTCCAAGAATAGTGTGCCAGCATTTTAAACCAACTGAACAACATAAAGCTACAAAACTCAATTCTAAGCAGCTTATAAACATAACAGGACCGTGTTGATCTGTTACCTAATAACTCCAATATTGTAACTTTCAGCGAGTCTCTTAATCCACTGATAACATACATACCTGGCATGCCTGTAGCAAGACCTTGACCAAAAGCCAAAGCTGGATTTGCTGCTGCAGCTGCTGCAAGTGACTCTGCCTGCTGCCCTTGCTGACCCTGGTTGGGGGTAAGTGGGCGCTGAGTTGCTCCAGCACGCAGAACCTGGAAAAGGCCAATTAAAAGGTAAGGAACGTCCTTAAAAGGTAAGGAAGCAAGTCCATTATATGTTAAAAAAGGTCTAGAACAGTTGCTTTGTGTATTTGATACCTCTTAGCTCTGAATTTAATTTTGTCAATACTCCATCTTGTTTTCAAGGATATATACATATAAAGAATAAAAAGTATGTAATATTTTGCTGACAAATATGACCATAAAACATCTTCCCTGCTCTGGACAGCAGGACTCATGTATGTTCCATCAATGGTAATGAGTACAAAGTAAGGAAGAAAATCTGTAAGAGTGATACATTTATGACTTACATTATTTATTAACTGAACACCTGATCCTTCTTGATAAACACATTTGTTTACATTATTTCCAGGCAATTGAATGATGTAAATCTGAATATTTCAGCGCTTGTAGTAACTTGTCTAAATAATTAACACTCCACTGCCAACAGTCCTGTAAATAATGCACCCACTAAGTTTTAAAAATTCACATAACACTCCATCACCATGTAGCACAGGCATATTTTATTATGTTCTGACAGCGTATCTCCAGGAATCTGATTGAAAAGCAATCTAAATTCTTGCAACCACTCTGTTCCTCTTGGTTAAAATCATCTTTTTCAGGTCCAAAATAAGGGAGAAATACAATTCACAATATATCCCCACAAAGTATCTTATATGTGATTTGAATAAATTTGATATTAATTTTAGAGAGAAAAAAAGACATTGGAGAGATGATATACATTTAGTTATCAATGCAGGTCACTGACAAAAATGAACAGTAGGAAGAAAGATCCACCTGAATATAAAAACAGTAATGAAATCACTCTGTAATTCCATGGTATCTCAGAACCACTGCTTATATTAAATTTCTAGGAATGGCATTGAAATTAACCATACTGCTGGTAAACAAATTAAAATATTTACATTCATTCAAGCATAAGATTAGAAAATTTGTGGTTTTCCTTTGTGAAAAAAGGCCATTTGTTTACACTGAAAGATCATATAATAGTTTAAAAATGCACCCAGAGTAACAATAGAAAATTAGCATTTTCTTAAAATTACTTAAAGAAATGGAAATTTCAACAAGTGCTTATAACAATTGCTCACTCTTGATTTACCAAGGCAAAAATAACACGGTACATTGTGATGTTGCAATACAATTATTCTCTCATAGAAAAATATGGGCAATCCTTCCTCCCCATGGAACATCAAAACTCCTGATAACAACTAATTCCCTACTTTTCAAAGAGACAGAAAAAAACGTGTAGCACTCAAGTTTCCAGCTAATTTATAAAAAAAACCCCCCACAGATCAATTTTTTCCCAAGCTCAGAAGAAACAATATCCTCCTAAAATTAACAGAACGCATCTTTTCATCCCCTTATGTTAGTTTTCTAGATCAGTTTTTAACTTTCCAATACTTTACTACACAGGAAGCATTACCTTCCTGTGTACAGACATACACATAACTGCACCGCTACCTGAATTAAAGGAACTATTTTTAATGCTTACTGTTTTAAAAACTGGGACTGTAAAATAACCTAAACATTTAGGATGCTGTAAGACAATGACAATCAGTAACGTAAGAAAACTGCACATCTGCTCTCCACAAAGAACGTACCGGTTGCTGTCCCTGTTGTGCCTGGGAAGCCGCTTGCTGATTTGCTGTGGTGTTTGCTGCTGCAGCTTGCTGCTGGAATAAATTGGCTGGATACACCCCCCATGGAACACCATAATACTGAGGCGGAACCACAGCAGGACCTAAAACCAGAAAGCATGATTATTCCATCTACTGCAGCCAGTTAAAATGCTGTTTGTAGCATCCCTCATTGATCCACCTTCTAAATGTCGAAAGAGAAATCAGTATGGGGAAGAATGAATTCCCATATTAACTGAAAGGACGCATGAATACAAACAAGTTAATTTAAAAAATTCACACCAAACCGTATCTTCTCTATGAAAGAATAAACAGCCTTGTGAGACTCAGATGACGAAGAAAAAACTTTAAAGCATTCAGAGTTTGTATATCAAAGAACATTCAAAATCAAGTTTTCATGGTTGGAAAAAAAGATCATTTCAGACCATCACAGAATGAACAAAATTCATCCTCCTGATAGTGATATGCTGAGAATTTGATCATCTGTGATTTGTCCTTTCTTTATGCCTTTGCTTAAAAACATAACTATTGCCTTTGCCTTCCCTGCATACTACATGATGCTCTTCAGAGTGGGCACACTTAACTCTTCCAGTGTATTGATAAAGAACCCATGGAAGAATAATCTCTCTATATTCACAACATTGTACAGATAATGCATTATGTACACATGTATTTTAGTTTTATCTACTGCCTTTCCTGTGAAACCACCAACTGGAAATACAGGGCTTTTTTTAAAAAATGTTATGCTCGAGTCTGAGCACTAGCTGGGACTTGAATATTCAGTCGTGTTGTTTCACAGCGACACCTATTCACTTTCTAAGAGATTTTCCTGGACTTGGAGTTTATCTGTTGTTTGGGCCTTTTACCATGCTGGACGCCATCTTTATTCTCATGCCCACCAGGAATAAGAAAAACTGAAATTAGAAAATTATTTCACCAAGTGAAAACATACCAGGAAAGGCTGTCTCATCTTTTGAAAATAATACATATTATAACGTCAGATGAAACCTCATTAAGGGTAAACATTTTCAGAACAGAAAAAACCCCTAATTGTTGCATATAAAAGTCCAGTGGAAAGAGAAACTCAGAATCCATATATAATGGAAACATTTTACCTCTTAGTAAAAATTTTCAAAACGGCTATATTAATTTCCTACAAGTCTCTCCTTCCTAGAAATACATTTGCAGAGAATAAACAGGATGGATTTCAGTTTTTTCTCTTTTCATTCTGTGAAAATTATGAAAGTAGACACTAGAAAGTGTTCAGTTACCTGCTAGGGTAGCTGCTGCAGCCAATCCAGCTGCAGTGTACGGGTCAGTACCTGGAGGAGCAGCGCTGATAATGTATGGGTTTGGCACAAAAGCAGCTGGGGCCAAGCCTGCGGAGAATACGCCTGCTACAGTAATAAACAGAGTTTCATTACAGCTAACACACTTGGCAAGCTTCGTCATATTCAAACCAAATAACAAAGCCTATCTGCTAAAATCAGAACAGCTTGTATTTTAGCTTTTACAAGGAGGTACAACATTACAAAATCAACACTTCTATGTCTTCTCACTAGTCCTTTCTTATTAATCCCAAGGCTGAACAGCTTTGTTTGTTGGATCTACAGACTCCAAGGAGATTTATCTCATATGTATCTACTCACTCATATAGAAGTGGAATTTATCTTGCCCAACTTTAACTATCTAAAAGTTACACTAGTCTTGCAACGAATCTGAATCAGACAAATCATCTAGTGTCTTAAATGAATCAGTCAGATAAAATGAACCACTTGCAAGAGATACTAATCTCTCCTCACTGACAATTAGGAAAAAATTCTAACCAGATAGTTTAAATCAGATACCTGGCTTTTAAACAGCCAGTTATGAGATGATAATCTTACTTCCAAGAATCTTAATTTCATATAGGCATTGTAATGGAAGGAAACAACAGAAAAAACTCAGTCAAACAAAGCACTGCTACCCAGAGTGTCCCGTCAGTCAGGTTCACATACGTTATCCAACACTGAGTCAGAAACTGCTGCAGCAAGGACTGCACATCAAATTATGTTCCTCCTTCCAAATATTTCTTGATAGATTTCTATTAATATGTATATCAGAAGAGGCTACATTTCAAAGGGGCAAGATTTATATGACTGCTTAGTCAGCACTTCATACAAAGTAGGAGCTTCTCCAGAGTTTTGCAGTCAAAGACAGGACTTGTAGACTCCCATCTCAATCTGCCATGTCTCCAGCTCTCAGATGGCATCACTCAGCTACATAACACTTTTCAACCCCAGCTACAGCCTGCTGATCCCCGTCTGGACAGACTTCACCATGCTCCTAAACAAGCCAGTGGGAAAACTTAACTGCCACCCTATCATAGGAGAACATGGACACATCCCCTTGCAGATACTGCTTCCTACTTCTGCCTGTCCTTCTGATCCTGAGAACTCCTCTTCCCTCAGAGAGGAAAGAGATTTGTGCATACACCTCAAAAGCCCAATGGTGGAGAGTAGGAAGGGCAGGAATCTTTAAGGCTGCCCCTACAGTGTCAGAATCCGAGAACCTCCCTTCCTCAAACAAGGAATTGCTTCCATGTATGTTCCAACGTTCCTCACTCTAAACACTGACAGCTTCCCTGCAGCAGAAAATAAAACTGTTGTCAATTAAATAAAGCCTTCTTGTTCAGTTGCAGCACACTAAGAACTTTATGCATTTAACTAACTCACTGAATTAGAGGGACAGAAAAGAAATGCCTGCTAAAGAATAACTCCATCACAAAGGTGCCTGCAAGAAGAAATAGCTGTCTGTTTAAAAGGTGCCATGGAATAATGACTTGATCAACACAACATTATGATTTTCAAGTTCGACTATACAATGGTTTTTAACTGGATTATTAAAAATACTAAAATGCAATATAATCTTAGAATTGCTTATTTTTGGTTTTTAGTAGAGAATGATGGTGTTTCCATCACTGCTTGTAGCAATAATGTTTTTTTACTTTTACCTGCATCAAAATTCAACTACTGTGCTGCATGAGCAAATATAAATTTTATTTCTTTGTATACAACTGTTCAAAGTAGGGGAAAATTTACAACAACAGAAAACTTCCTCTAAGGACAGAACAGTTTTATGCAGCCATTCTGAGCAGTTTTCATGAGAACTGCTAAAATGGGCCAAGTGATCAGTACCTAGATGAATAGTACCTAGATCAGTACCTAGAATACTGTGGGTAACACCAAGAGGATTCTGTCAAAGTAACACACCCACTTTTGCCAGGGACACCTCACCTATGTGTGGCTGCTGAGCTGCAGCCAGGGCGTATTGCTGCTGCTGGGCTGCTGTCAACTGTTGAACAGTCAGAGCATTAGTCCTCTGGAAAAGCTATTGGAAAAGAAAAAAAGATGCATTTCAGTTTTCAGAAATCAGAGTTATAATATACTGGGATTTACTTAAAAAAAAATTTCAAACCAGGCTTCTATACTAATAAGTTAGACTTAACTAACTAGAAAATTATGCATTAAACCAGAAAACTATGCACCAATATTCTTCTAGATTAATTATACAGTTATTTGCCTTTGACTGACTCACAGACAAAAGAAAATTAAATGCATTATATGTTTAAAAGACTGATTATCAAAAGAGGATAATGAACAACTCAAAGGATCAATTTTCAAGTCCATTACTAACCTGCTGCTGTGAATTGTAGTCAAAAAGTCCTACAGTAGCTCCTGAAGAGTCCATTTGTACCTGATTGCCAGGATAGTCAAACTGTAGAGAATCAAGACCAACTTGTTCCATGGCATCTAGATTCTGATTTTCTGGATTTGAAAATTCTTCTACCAGAGGCTTGTGGGCTGCAGGATTGGGAAGTGGACCTAATCCTTCTGTGGTGCTGGGATTGGGGCCCAAGCGTTCAGCTACTTCTGTTGGGGAGGCTTGTCGACTTCCAGGGGTACGACTGTTTAGAAGAAATTTGAGATAGACTCTTCAGTCTGAAATAATGTTGTCCATGGACAGAGTACAGCATTTCTATTTTAAAAGCACCTCTGAATTCAAGAGACCTTACAAAGGGAATTGACAGACTGTTTTTACCTATTTCAACCAGCATGCATTGATGGCTCAAGATAATGGGCACATTTCGTTTCAAAACATAATTTTATGTATTTTTAAAAAGTTTAAAACTATACAATCTCCAAATCACTATGAGAAAAACAAACTAAATTTCAAGGCCGTTTTGAGTCAAATGGAATAAATTGTTATCTGCAAAATTTTGGGATGGCTCTTTATTTTATTTTGGGAGTGACAGGAATTATTAGAAAATGTATTGACATTAAAACAAAAATAAAAGGAAATGGCTAAGTGTATCTCATGCCAAAGGAGAGAAAAACACAGTAAAATTTCAACTGGAAAAGACAAACATACAATACAGCAAATATTTTTCACATCTGAAAAGCAGATATTATTTTTAACTTAAGTAAAATGAACTAATAGCTGCCTCATTTAGCATTTGACTAAAACATTTCATTTCCTACACCACTCATTTAATAGACTAAACTACAGTGATGACTGGTGGGAAAAAAGTGTTCTTAATATAACCCTGAATATTATATACAACATATAAAAGCTGAATTGCTTTCTTATCTGCACTGGCTATATTACCCACATATCCAGTGACTACAGGAGAGTTTCTGTGCACCTAAAAATGCCTATAGGCAAACACGTGGAGTGAGATGTCAACAGATTCACATCCTAAAGAGATTCCCAACTCTGTATTTGGTTAGATTTAGGGTACCTTAATTTGGAGTGGTACCTCACCTTCTGTCTCAGGCCACATTGTTTAGACTATTGATTTCTACTGGCAAAAATCTAAGTTAACTACTAGGAAAGAGTTGTGTGAGAGAATCTATGATCCCTTAACAACATTACTGTGTTGGCAGAACTTGATTATTATATATTGTTTCTCAGGAAATGTACAAGTTGTAGTTAAGTTTGCTTTATTTGTGACCACTGGGCTCCAATACAGAAGGGTTGAAGTATCTGTTCCTCACTGAAGCACAAGACTAATGCAAAGAAAACTACCGGCACTTATGTATTTGCTGATACCAACACTGAAGCCTGTACAGCTAGAAATCAGCCTTTTAGTGAGTTTATTGCAACACTTTAGAATTACTTTAGAAAAAATACTTCAAAGTAAAAGAAGGTACATTAGAGTTTTTTTAACGTAACAACCAACCTCACGACAATTGCCTGTACCATACTGGCTACCATCTAAGGATCCTATCTAGCAACCAAGTCTTGCTCCATGTACAAAACTTGAGTATGAAGCCATTTAATATTCCCTATTCTTCCCAAACGAAATACAGCATCAACAAAGTGAAGAACAAAAGGAAAAAAGGCAGTTATTTCAGTACATACTTTAGTTTAAAAACGCTGCAAGTACAATAAAAATACAAGGAGGAGGACAGGACAAAGTTTCTTTGTTAATACTTATGTTTACCTAATATAGGTTGCTCCTTATATTGGTGCTGTTCTGTTGCTATAGTTAAAGTTGTGTCAATACTTCAATTATAAACCTCTGTTTGGAGAGCTAGTACCACTTTATATGGCCCACTTCAATTAGATGGGCTTTTTTTTTTTTTTTGAGAGGTTTACTGGCTTTGGATGCTTTTTTGCACTTGTGTATTTTTTAATAATTTCTCTCTTTAAATAATACAGAAGGTATTTTGCAAACAACTATTTCAAAATTGTAATAGATACTGGTAAAGAAAAGCAGGACAATATTTATTCTGCATTTTCTACATATAATATTGAAGGTAACTTTGTTTACTGTGCATATTGCAGCATGCATCCGAAAGGAGCTAATGTGAGTTCTCTAATATGCTTGGTATTATATTATTTTCAATAATATGTCTTGAAAAACAGACTTCAAGAATCACTCCTTAGCTTCAGGTAAATACATTTTTTAAAGGGTAGGAAAAACTTACATATGGGATTCAAACATGCATTTTAATATACTTGTTCAGTAATGAACTAATGAAAGCACAACTGTTCGGTCATGTTCACCACATTAAGATAAATTTATGAGCAGCACTCTAGTTCTCTATCTTGTTAATTCTTCTGTATGACAGTTACAAATGCATCACAGTAGCTCAAAAAAGAAAGGTTAGTCCTTAAAAAAATACCAAATTTAAAACGCAGTTTATTATGAAAAAAACCCAGACTGGCTGTACTGTCATATGGGAGTTCACTGTTCCAAAGCTTGAGCTTGGTCCAAACTTTTGTTCCCTATGCAAACAACCAAACCACAACACCATTCTATACTGTGAATAGGTGACATCTAACTATGTGAATAGGGAAATACATTGTTCCACCAAAGTCAAAGATACGGTTTCTAGAAAGACTTTCGTGGGGAAATAATTAGTTGTGTTAGGCTGTGGCATCCACTAAGAAAACCAGAAGGAAAGTTAAAATTAAATAGGACTTACTCTCTACAACAACACTAAGATGCAAAAGTTAGAGTATTAAAAAGAAGCAGAGAGAGAAAGGGATTTATTTGATATTAAAAGGGTTAAAAGTTTTCATCTCTCCTTAATTCACCACATTTAAAAGGTACACGTTTACTTTTAATAATAACTATGTTAAGATGAATTTGTCTCATGAGAAGTGACACACACATTAATGACATCCTAAGAAACATGTGGCACAGTGGGAAAGGGAGGACTTGAGGTGGAAAGAATCAGTCTGCGGCTGGGTAATGTTTAAAGCTGACACACAAACCAGAACTGTAATAATGCCCTTAAGAGACATGCTCGTCTTCTTGAGAAACAGTTAAAAGCTTACTTAAAATCTTTGCAATCGGCATCCATTCCATTTGGCAAACCTCTGCCATTTATTTTAGTAACATCCTCATCATCTCCTTGTTTAAGATCTCTGTTTTTGTCCTCCTCAAATGGAGAAGCCTTGCCTTTCTGATCTCCTTTCTCAGGTCCATCTGTTTCAGCATCTCTAGTGCCCTGAGGAAAAAGAATCTGTTTGATTCTGAATATTGAACAGAACACAATAGGAGCACCACAAGGTGACCTAATTCTACACTACAGTGCACGTAAACAATACAAACAGTTTGTTGTCAATGAAATTGCATTTGGTGGGTAACTTGGTAGTCAAGTTTCAACCACATGCAATTAATAACTGCCAAAATGTGAAAAGGAATGCCAAGATTTATAATGGAAGAGCTAACTCAACCTTAACTATAGCGGTGCTGTTAAAGCAGTAACACTTTGAATTAGATAAAAGTTTATTTTATACAATTAAAACATCCAGTTACAAAACAAACCCGCATGAAAACAAAGAATAGGAAGATCTAGAATAAAGCCCATCACACATTTTTAAATTAAGCTATTTGCAATCTTTTTCCTTTAAATAATGTTTTTAGGAAAGCACTTTAAGACAGCTATTTAGTCAAGATTCCCAAACCACTTCCCTCTTCTGCCCCCTCCAACCAAGGAAGACAGACAAATAGCTACTACACACTTGCTTCTAAAGAGAAGAGAGTTAAAAAAGAAAACGGACAAAGAGAGTAGAAAATATAACCATGTAACAGAAAGACTGTAGCAGGTAACTAAGCAAGCTTAACACACTGCATTACTTACAAAAGCTCCTTTCCTAAACCGGGAATCCAATTTATCAGCTGGAGAGGAACTTAATACATATTCTACCATGCTCACTCCAAGGCCACCACTTTCTGATCGTGGAGACAATACAGCATTTACTTCACTGTTTCCATGAAAACCCTGTCCAGGCTTTCTCTGTACCATAATAGGTTGGGACATAGAATGGTCTGTTAAAAACAAACAAATAAATAAAACTATTGTATTTTTTTTAAATACCATTTGTAATGTTTTTGCATTTCATTACAGCAGCAATATTAAACAAGATCAAAATTAAATTAAATAAAAAATTCCAAATCACAGTTTCAAAGTGTGATTGACACACAATCACCATTGCAGTATACATTTTTAGAATTAAAATTAAAAGAAAATAAAATCTAATACACAATTACAGGTTTTGATATTAATTTTCTTTGAAGAACATTCAGTAATCCTGACTGATTTTTCAATACATATACAACAATCACTTACGAGGAGTTCCCCATGCAGTCTCTCTCCACTCGTCACCAAGGAATATCCCTTTTTGTCCATCTTTTGCTGAATCATCAGGTTCCCAAAACTTTTTGGCAGGTAAAAGCTGTTAAAAAGAGAAAACATTTTTATCTAAATATGCTTATAAATGGGCAGAAATAGCAATACTTCTAAGAGCATATGCAAGTAATTAATTTGACATCATAAAATCATAGAATGGTTTTGTTTGGAAGGGACCTTAAAGATCATCTAATTCCAACTCTCCTGCCATGGGCAGGGATGCCACTCGGGTGGCATGCCAGATCAGGTTGTTCAGGGCCCCATCCAACCTGGTCTTGAGTACTTCCATGGATAGGGCAGCCACAACTTCTCTGGACAATCTGTGTCTGTGCCTCACCACCCTCCCAGTAAAGAATTTCTTTCTTACATCTTATCAAAATCTCTCCTCTTTCAGTTTAAAACTGCTCCCCATCATTCTATCACCATCTGCCCTTGTAAAAAGTTGCTTTCTCTCTTTTTTGCAAGTCCCCTTTAAGGCTGCAATGAGGTCTCTTGGGAGCCTTCTCTTCTTCCAACTGAACTACCACACCTCTCTCATCCTGTCTCTACAGGATGGGTGATCCAGCCCTCTGATCATCTTAGTGGCCTCCTCGGGACCTGCTCTAACAGGCTGACATCTTTCCTGTGCTGAGGCCCCCAGAGCTGGATGCAGCACTTCTGGTGGGTCTCACTAGGGCAGAGCAGAATCCCTTCCCTCGACCTGGTGCCCATGCTGCAGCTCATGCAGCCCAGGATGTGCTTGGCTTTCTGGGCTGCGAGCACACACTGATACCAAAGTCAGCGTTCAATAAGGCAGCAGGTATTGCTGAGGAATAATATAACACTTGAAAGCTACTTCCTGTTACAGCTGATGATGTATAAAGGAATAGCCAAAATGACTGCAACAGGACTGAGATTCTGAAGCTATAAGGGAGAAATACAGAATATAGAAGCAGCTGGTGAAAAGAGCAAATCAAATTAATCCCAAATCAAGTCAATCCTCTCAGAAGCCTTAACCAACAGTGCCTTCTTTCCAAAGGCTCAAGAGCTTGGCTGTTAACTAATACTGTGATGATAACTAGAAACAGTAGCAGTTCATTGTGAAGTTCTCTTCACTCAGAAGTGCATCACGTTACAAAGTCTAGAAGTGACTAACACACACAGTAGCAGATCAGCTCCTTTAGACCACAGGGTCTAAATCAGTTACAAATCAGTGACATTCAAATGTGAAGTTCTACATACAAACGATGCCATTGAGCTGTATGGTTTTTTCATTCCTACTTCTAAAGGAGAAAAGTGTCACATTAGATCAGTATCACTTCTTGTACTTCCTTCAGGACAGAAGGACTTAGTGGGACATGACAGAAGCATCACACAATACCTCAAATGTCAAGTTGTCACTTGCATTTTTCTACTTTGGTCCTCTAACTTCTCCCATCAGTAACAGTACAATTGCCAAACTCTACATATCATACTTCCTCTTGAATATGTAATTAAAAAACTGTACTCTCAGACTATATATTACGTACTTTACAAGGTCCACCAACTGAAACTAAAGTGAAAACAACTTGCAAAAAATATTGGGAAGAGCTCTGAAGAAAGCAGCATAATCCATCAGATTCTGCATAATGTAATGCTGAATTTAGAATTTTAAATTTCGTAAATTTAGAAAAAACCAAACAATCTGATGAAGCTGTTTGCAATAAATGAGTACATTCTGGAAATTTGTTTCTCCTATAACTTAAGTGACTAAAAAACTCTTCTGAACGTGATGGCTGTTGAGTATGAGCCTCGATGAAACTACTAACTGGAGTATTTTTTTAGATATTTCTCAGTGTAACATTGAAAGAACTTGCTTTAAGAGGAGGAGGATAAGATTGCAATTAGCAATTAGTACTGACACTGCAATAGAGGTGACAAGAGCTCCTCTGGAGTAACTTCAGGATTGCTGTTTTTCTGTGCTGTCCGGAGTTCTTACCGGAAACAAAGGATTTTGACTAGCTAACATACTCAGATCCATGGTTTCCTTACAGAAGTTCATTAATACAGAAGGATTCAGGTTGAAGGATGACAAACAGTCAAAGCTCAACAAAACCACAGGAGAGTACCATCCTTGCAAGAGTGCTGGACTGTTATGACCTGCCCTGACAGAGACACCCACTCTCAAGTGCATTGTAGAATCACCACCAGGTGTCAACCAAACACACTTTGGGAACACCAGGATATTAAGTTTACCCCAAATTTAAGGCATGAAGTTAGCTATCAGAAGACTAAGAGAAGACTATCTCTAGCTAAGAGAAATAGATTAATGGAATATTACAATTGCATTTCAACTAAAAGTAAAAGATTACAAAATCCAGATCCGCTTATGCAATCTACACATCCTTTTTAGCTTTGCATTTGTAACAAGTTTGCAATGCCACTTAATTTTCATTTTGTAGGTCAGCGGTAGAATGGAAAGCAAGCATTTAACAGCATCTATGAAACCTTGGTTTTGGGAATCACATTTTATTTTCTAAGGCAATTTCAAGTATGTGTCCAGCTGAGATGAAACACAGAAGTGAAGGTGTCACAGCCTAACACAACCTTGTCAGAATAAAGCAGATCTAGTAATGTATTGGGTGTCATAAAATGAGAATTACCTAAAGTATGCTTTCCCTGAAATTAGTAAATTCTACTCTCAGACAGGTGTTTAGACAACTCAATGTTAAAAACAATAAGCAAATTTAGATCAGAACATATTGAAATACTAGGTTTGATTTCAAAACAGAATCACAGGATTTCTATCAAAGGAAAAACTGTCCACCAGTAGAAAGTAGCAATAATCCTCAGCGCAAAAGTTTTGGGCGGATTTTGTTGTTGTGAGGGTTTTTTTAGGTTTGTTTTGTTCTTTTTGTGCTTGTGTTTTGCCTTTTTTTTTTTTCCCCTTTTAACTACTTTCAAATTCCAAACAGATAAATTCAACTGCTTGCAGTCTTCATGTACTCTTTGGTACACAAAGAATATAGAATATTTTTAACACAAAACATAATGCATCATCCATACCTCAAGAGGCTAAATTTAAATTACTGAAGATTAAACAGATGTACAGAAATTATTTTTCATTAAAATTTCTACACAATAAAGACATCCCCCAAATATTTAAATTAATGCAATATTTCAAAGTTTACAATATTGCAGCTTCCTGAGGGGCAGTGATTCAGTTTTATGATTTACTTTTGACAGATGATGGATAGGAAATAAATATACTCTTTTTAAATAGATATTTTAGCTATTGGACTGTCATACAAGCAGTTCTAGCAGTTGTCAACTATTTAACTGTGGAATAAAAAAAAAGTAGTTTTCAGAAAAACATAACAACTGTCTTTGACAGACAGGACACAATATGCACCTGATTAGTTCTACTGAAAAGAACTTAATCAGGAAGTCACCACAAGCAAACACAAGTAGTTAAAATCATTGTGCTTTACCCTTTGATAACGTTTTGCTCAACATTTCCTGTATTTAATCCAAGAAACAATAAGCTTTATGAAGATACATCCAAATCTAACCAAAAATGATGGAAAAGGTTGTCACATTTGTTTCTAAGTTCTCCCAACAGTACACTAAAAAGTGTCTTTTCCAGTATCAGCACTGACCCCTGTTAGGTGTCTGCCAGATCAACAAAGCATTTTACTTCACATGAATAATAATAGCGAGTTGTGCTAAAGCTGATAAGTAACAGCACAGTCTTGATTACTGGCTCTTGAATTTAAGATTTTCAAATTATTTTTTAAAATTCATTTTTAGGATCAGAAGTTGATCCTATTGAGCTGAATGAACACCTTAGCTGAATTTCTCTGCATGAAGTTTTGGCACTAGAAATGAATACTTTGTTCCCACAATGAAATGCATGTGATTCGACTCTGTAAGCTAATATAAGAACAGACATTACAAAAGAAGGTTTAGTTTTATATTGTGTTTGGCACTAAGTTTCATGTGTGCCTGCACTGGGTCACACTAAAGGTCCTGAAGCCCACCACGCTGGCCCTGAAATAGCGAACAGATGCTTAGAGAAATAGCACCACGTGTCCTTGTTTCTTCAGAATATTAACATGACCTTAAGGGTCACAAACAGATTTTGGGAGCTGGAGCTAGAAGCATCATCTGCGTATAACCAATCTAATAGCTAAAAGTTTAGGAGACAATCTGCAATACAGCTAACAAAACTTCAGCCTGTTCTTTACAGCATAAATTAACAAAGAATTGAGGGACAGAAACAGATCAAGGAAGCTGCAGGTCTGGCTCATGTTACATTGTCCTATTTCTGATACTGACTGATACCAGGCTCCATCTGAAAGCAGCTCACGTCAATAATAAACAGAAGGATTACCAGTACATAACATTTCCAAAATGTGTTGTGGTACAATGAAAACAGATTTCATACTCTGTCCTTTACATTAGCACATGGAAGAGATATTTGCTTGACGATTCACAGACAGTCCTGATTTTCGTAATGATATGAAAAGTAAGACTTAACAGCCTCCTAATGCCAAGTATGGACACCCAGTTGGGAAAAAGAGTATGAAGAAGGATTAGAATTATGACCAAGAAATTAATTTCAGTTCAGAGAAAAATCTATGCAGACAGAGAAAATGAGGAAGATAACCTCCCTATAGCTAGAAGCAGTTCGCTTGACATGACCTCTCTTTCACACCTTTCCAAGCAGATGGAGGGAAGCACAGAAGAACAAACAACTACCAATTCTTACAAGGGTATTTGCAGGGACATTTCCTTTAATATTTTAAAAGGTTATAATCAAAAGGAAGGTTAAAATAGCCATGGAATTTATCCCAGACTACTTTATTGTTGTGCAATACGTTATGAAAATTACTAAGTCAACCTAGCTATGTGAACCTGTAGCACCTCAAGATACTTGGAAGAAACTCTTGAAATGACCAACAAAATAACCTGGTAAGTGTAGGCTCACAGTACAGTATCAATTTCTGATGCTGCAGTACTGTACCAAAGGTCTGTCTTTTTGTGTTTTTAGAAACATCTTTACAGACCCATGAAAACAAAAAGAATCATGACCATGCATAAATACATCCCTCATCTCAGATAACTTAAATGAAGAGCAGTATGGACGGCCATACATACCTTAATTTAATTCCCAGGCATGTGTGCCATCCTTCACTTTCACTGCTTTTAATCTTTTGAGTACTTTGTGGGTGTCAAAAGAACAAATATCATTATGAATTTCACCCATCCACTCTATCACACTGCTGGTACTACCACAGATACCTCACTAACATCTTTATCTTTCAACTCTGGATGAAGCAAAAACTGCTGAAAAGCGAAGTGATTGCTTAAATGCTTCATTAAATAAAAAAATCAAATAAGAACAGTCATGTGTCAGCTCAGAAACATTCAGCAACTAGAACATGGTATTTGTTTTTCATCAGTCAGTTATGGCTTCCATAAAGATCACAGTCCTATCATCATTTTAAGAAAGTTAAGCTGAAATATTGTCACTTGTTCCATTATTAACTGAATTAGGTAAATATCCAGAAGACAAGAGGATCAGTATTTGAAATCTTAGTTCAACATGCATTTATTTCTTTATCATGTCCTGTCAGGGCACATAACTGTAACATAGGTCAATTACTTTCTAAACAGCTCAGGGAACTGCTTTTGAAAGAGCCAAGTGATCCTCCTTGATCTTAAATACCTCCTCACAAAGTACACTGACTTGAAAAACCCCAAACAAATCAAATCAATAAGACAAAAAGTCCTTCTTCTCTCTAGCTAAATTACATAATAGCACTCTTCACCCTGCTTAAAATCTTCTCTTAAGAAGTAATTACCAGTAAAAAAAATAGTAAATTACCACAGATTTCTGCTGGGTATGCCAGCTCACTTTTTCTGGAGCCAAACCTTTTTTCAGATCCCAGTCTTCTTGGCTTTTCAGGAGTAGCATGCAATTGTTTCACTAACTTAAATACAGTGACACTGAAAACATGCCTCATTTCATACAGCTGCACACACTTGAAAAAAAAATCACCCTGTCACTTCCCCAAGAGTACCAGTCATCTACCAAGACTGGCACAGACACAGCATATCCAGTCAACAACCATTCCAGTGTTCTTGCAAAGGACTTAGTTTTTCTTTACCTTAGAACAGAAATCTCCAGCTGCCTGAAAAAGCAACCAGTTCTTAAGAGAAGCTCTTTGCTTCATGTTGTATTATTCAGACTTCTTAAATTGTATCAACATTTCCAAACCACCAACTGGATTTTCAGCCCTCAATAATTACCTCTCCCATTCCCCGAGATTCTAGGGCAAGAGCTTGAAACTCATGATTCATCTCATCCACAGATCGAACCTGCAGGGGGAAAACCAAAAGAAAAATCCATTAGTCAAATATCTTTTCAAAAGTAGAGTTTGCAATATTCCAAAAGCTTTCTGACAATTGAAAGCACACAAAAAATGTGCTGCTCCATGAGCAGCATGAGTTTAGATTCCATGAACAGATACAGTTAGTGACCAGTTTAATGAACTGTGCTAACATAATAACATGAACAAAATTCCAAGAGACTTAAAACATTTTAATCTCCATATATCCAGACGATTATTGCTCACTATGGAAACCGTGACCAACATTACATTTGCAACAAATGCAAAAAAAGTGAAATTAAAGATTTGGGCATACAATATCCCTTGGAAAGGAGGTGAGCCATTGCACACTGTGTTACTGAGTATCCCTGGCAGCAAACAAAGACAAGCTCACTAGACAGATCAGAAAACATGCCAGCAATGTATTGCTTTTAAAATCTAGTAACTGACTCCATTATCACCATTTCTTGTGCTTTCTTCCAGGAAACAGTGTGTCTTCCTTCTCTGTGTGTCTTTATTGTAAATAAGAAACATATATTACTAGAGTTGCTGCTGAAACAAACCATCTCCTTTTCCAAGGCACACAGACACAAAGCACTGGGTGCATTCTTTCCAGAGAAAATGGTTTCCACAAGGAATTTGCAAAGCCATGATAAGCTTCGAAAAACATATAAACCCAAGAAATTCAGAGTTGTTTCTTCCCCTTTCCTTTTCTCCCAATAGTGTGATGCAGCAGGTAAAGCTATTCAAGTTCAAAGTAAAATTAAAGTTTCCCTCCCAACATCAGTCTTCCCTCAGGAGTTACTTTCACCAGTAAACCCATATGCTCACAGCAACCAATAAACCAAAATGAAATTACTCCACAGAGATGATAACACATTAAGAACACTTTTCAGTAGATAGTCAAATACCAGGGAATGAAACAATCGTGTGCTTTCAATATTCAGGCACAAACAACTCCTTAGCATTGAAAAAGTGTCAATTCTCTCCAATAAATGCTCTATTCTCAAAATTCTACTCTTAAAATAGTGTTATTGTCTCACAATCATTCTAAGCCATTAACTTCTGATATTGTCTCTGTGCTTTTGACAAAGAAATTTCACAGCTCAAAGAAATCTTCCCTTAAAAAGAACAATATTGTAGTTAAGATGGACTCTGAAACCAATTCCCAACAATTTCAGTGAGACACTGAAGAGCAAATTCAGTTTTGGAGTTACAGAGTGGGCAAATCAGCACATTGACTTTTCTTCCAGTGACGCTGACTTTTAAATCAATTAGGTTGATTTTATTCTATTAAAAACTGAAAGCAGATTTTCACATAGCCTTAGAAAAGCTAAAGACATTTTTCTTCAAATGAACTAAAAAATATTTATATTTTATGCAAAACTTTTTTTAGCTCCAAGGGATAATCAAATATTTGTGCATATACACAGAAAACTAAACCATGTAAGAGCAATTGCTTAGAAACAAAAATCAAAAATTCAAATCTTGAAGACTTCTTAATTTGAATATTACAGTTTCTGAAAACGTAATTTCTTCTACAGAGAGTTGAGAGAGTCCATTATGTTACTTAGGCCACTATCCATGCTGAGGTCACACACTTTAGTTTCAATTACAAATAGTAAATTAGGTACTTCTGTCTCAAAATGTAGTTTTGGTCTAACTATCTCCAAACAAAATATGCTGGTAAAGCTTGCCAAACTATATTTACCATAAACACTACCCAAGTCGATGTTAGATAAAAAAAACAATCAAGTCTTGAAGACACATAATTTTTTTGGTTGGGGTATGTTTTTTTGGGGTGGGTTGTTTGTTTTTTTTGTTGTTTGTATATTTTGTTTTGGGAGTTTTGTTGATTCTGTTTTGTTTTAATTTTCCGTGGTGATGGTGGTAGTTTTATTTGTTTGGGTGTTTCGGTGTTGCAAGACCTAATACTAAATGCTTATTTTCCACAACTCAGCCAGGTTCAAAAACATGACCACGTGCCCTTCCAAGTCTCTAAGAAAAGACAACCCAAGAATCAGGGTAAGACACAACTCACTGCTTTTTTTTTTTTTCCCTGAGCAGTTCAGAGACCATTATAAGAAACTAAAGCTTTCTGAAACTGTAAATACGTGCTAGTACACTGAACATTAATTTTGCTCACTGGCCACTTTCTTACAAAGGTGAAATTCAAGTTAGTGTTATCTACTGCTACCAGCAGCAAGAGAAATAATACAGTCCTTTTACTGTAGCAAAGAGGCTCTGTTTCTGTTTCCATCAAAAACAACAGCCACAAAATCCTGTCCTGTATCATAAATACACGCTTCACAGATCGTTTACAGACTAGGGAAAACACAAGCAGCACCAGTATCTTCAAGTCTTTCTTCAATGCTAACAATGCCCTGTCACAAAAGCTATGGAGGAAAACATCCAAAATGCCAACCAAGTTGGATCTCCTACATATAAAGACATGTCCTCTCCCTGAAGGAGAAACTTTCATTGGGATTAACTGTATTTATTGTATTATGTATCTGTTATCTGTATTATGTATCTATTTATTTTTCTAATTCAATGTCAACAGTCACCCAATTGATATGTTCCAGAAATAATAATTTTTTTATATATAATTTTTTAAACTCAAATTCAGAACATTAAAAAAAAACCAAAAAAACCCCTGAAAACCCCCCAAAAACCCCTTTCTCTATTTTTATTCATATCCTGTCATCTACAGTAATTCATAACTCACTAAGAGGCCTATGGAGCACATTGCTCAACATTTACAAGTTTTTGTCTGGTTTTGTTTGATTCGATATTTTTTCCTTGTTCTCTCATACAATCACTCAGATTCCCCTTTCTCCATTTACCACCTACCTGGTTTGGGGATTAGTTGCTAGATCTAATCTTAGTTTTCAGAAGTTAAACACTAATTACCCTTTCCAGCTCAGAGACTCTGGCAATGGTTTCAAACTTCTGATACACAACAGATCATTCCACAGGGCCCCCAAATTATACTACACACAAAACTGTCTTTAGGTGTAACAATTCCTCACACACTGCTGTGAAACAGGTAGAAGGGCTTAAGTGTATCCATGAACTTTTCCCCTTTGACACATCAACAGAAAATTCTGATCTTTTTCCCCTTCCACAGAATCTACATATAACATACCAGCATGTATTAGTCCATTTTTCATCACACCACTATGAACAAATATTTTAATACACAGCAAAAACAAAATTATGTTTTAGTAGACTCTTTCTTCTTCAAGTTTACAGTTCCTCACACTGAAATTTAAAAAGAATTTATTATAAATCTAGAGGCCTGTGCAAAAACCTTCCTTTACTCTGTTGAGGACTTCCCCCAACTGCTTTTATCAATCCCCTTGAATGACCTTGGTAATCATCAAGTAAAAGCTCTTCAGAACCTTTTCAGAAGTTTTTTCCCTTCTTTTTCCATGCATAAGGGTCTCACCAGATCACATAGCTGAAATGGTTAAAACACCACAGTGGTGAGACCACCACATTTGACATGGGGAAAGCAACAGGGACAAACTGGTGTGCAGCAAGGTGGGGAAGGAGCACTCGCTCAGTGGTGCCTACATGATAAACCAGTAACACGAAACCGTGTCCTCATGTAACTGAAGACAGAATCCAGGAGGCAGACTCTGGACTGGACAGTCATCTAGGATTACCACAAGAAACACTGCTCACAGTAATATCCATTTCTGGAATGCAGGCATCCAGATCTAGAAACAAGAACTCTCTCAAATAACGCTGAATCCTGCCAGAAATAAGCTTGTAACCATCTTCTTGCAAAAGCAAAATACAGCCCCTTCTTTGAAAAAAAGTCTGTGGAAAATAATAACAAAAAAATACAGTATGAAAGATACGACTTCATTTTATACATCAAAAGTGGTTAAAGCAGCTGACCAGAAAGTAGGAAAATCACTTTTTCTGCATTAACATATCCCAAATCCCATCCCATCCCTTCCCTCCCAGGCAAACACCCTAACCACTGTGACAAACAAAAGGAGGACACATTTTGCATTTGAAGATGTGTCCTAGGCCAGAAATCCAACACAAAACATCTGGTAATCCCAGCACTGGGACTGGAAAGAAAGGGAAGCTTCATTTCACGTCGCAAATGCTTCAGCTTCTTTATTTTACTGAAGGACTTCCAGTAGTTTTCTACAGGGGTGGTTCCTCTGTAGCATTTATCTTATGTAAGGTATATGCTTATGAGCTTGTTAAACTAACTTGAAAACACAAAAATGGCTGCATTTGAAAACACAACATTTAGCAATTCTGCCAGCCCTCCTTTAAGTTAAACACTGTACTGTAAAGTCATGTCAGACACTTGACTAGACATTTGAAAGACCCTAAAAAAACAATCCACCTAAAACCTCTCAAATAGGTAGCCAACTTGAAACTACTAAATAAAAATAATATTTTTAATAAAAGCTAAAACATCAGACACAAATCCAGTAGGGATTCATACAAAGGCCAAGAAATGAAAACTACACAACAAGCCTGAACTGCAAATCTCCAAACCTCTGCAGTTCAGGGCTGTATATAGATTTCTACTCTAGAATATTTTTGCCAAACTAGCTAAAATGTCCTTACTTTGGTTTAGAGGCCAGCCTATAGTGCATCCAGATAACAAAAGCTGTTGAGCAGCTGAACAGGCAACTACTATAAACACAACTGAACTGTTCTGTACACAAGCTGGTAACAAAACACCAAATATTTTCTGCAACATTAAAAGAAAACAAGGCATTTCGTTTATTAAAGCTGCTTTTGAAGCATCAAGGAACCAAAGGTTCACTTACTACCAAACTGGTTACTGAAAGTTGTGTTCCCAAGTAATTCAAAGTCTACAAGTATGTCATGTTTTGATAAGAGGCAACATTTTCTGAGGGCCACATGGAACCAACTAAAACTTCTGCAGGTAAGTGACTAATCTTTCAAGTGCTGTATTTTTGGCTTTTTAACTCATATTCTCAAATTGAGCTATACTTTTACACTCTATGACCCTTAATACATCCAAATACTCTAACAAACCCAAATTTGTCAATTTATTTGGCCCTGATCAGCAGTCACTCTGATCTGGATCTTAATGTTCTTGTGCTTTACTTCCTTGTGAACTTTGTATTGTAGTTTGAGAAGCAATTCTCGCAGTGCTGAACACATTAACAATGACAAAAATGAAACAAATAGATTTCGAGGTAGAGTTTCTGCAGCATGTTCAAGGGGCAGGGGAATACACTCAGCAAAAGCACTGTCCAGCCTGCTGAAAAAGCCAAGTCACAAAAGGGCAAGGTGACCTGAAAAGCTGACCAAATGCTTTGCTTGCTTGTTTTTCAGTAGGAATATCAATAATCTGGAAGCTAGTACAAAGCAGGAAGAAATTTTCCAAGTTTTTATCAACTATATGTATCTATCTATACACATATAGATACCTCAAACTATGCTGGATGGCCTCTCACAAGTCACCAAGTTTGGAAATTACTGATTTACTTGCATAGTCCTCTGCCAACACATGATACAGAGAGAAATAGGGTATCACCTCCCACGAAGAAAAGCAGAGGAAAATGATGGACATCTTGCCACCTGTTTCAGAGCTATGTGATGATGGTTTGCTGGTCTAAAAGGATTCAGAAACCTTCGGTTCTGCTCCCAGCTATGGACTCTCAGAAATAGGCAACTGCCCTTGGTCCCCCTAAACATGAGCTCTCCCATCATGGAAGAAACTCACTTCCTCACTGCACAGGCTTTTATGCCTCTCTTCCCACCCAACAAGTTCAATCTTTGCTCTGAGACTGGCAGAACTGTTTGCACAAGTTTTTCTAAAGTACTGTAGGATGCCCTCAAGCTCAGAATTTTAATCCCTACAGCCAAATACTGGCAGATCTACCAGGCTCACATAAATTAATAATGTGTCTGTGCTGAAACCAGATTTCATAACTATTTATAACAGTTATACTGTTCGCTCCATTTGAAGAGCTGAAGTGATATAATCCAACATAAGTAGGGCATATAGTTTATATTAAATAACTTGGCAGATTTCTCAAAGTTTTTTAATTGTGTAAGGAATTATCTACTCAAAAGAGTTTCTAAGAAATGTACAGAACAGGAAGAAGAGTGACAGATGTTGTAGAAGTTTGTAGAATAAAAATTTAGACATGAGGCAGGTGATAAAAAGTTTATATAATGTAATTTTACAGAATGGAAGAAAAATCCCATAAAAACTTGTCCAGTGAGAGCTTTTGTAAACAAGAAATTATTTAAAAAATTTAATTACAATGATTGGTTAAAAAATTATTTTCCATACATTTTTTAGCTTATTATTTAAATGAGCTACAGAAAAATGTAATTCTTTGAAAAAGGGGCTGATTGGTCCTTTACTGCTTGTAAATTAACTGAAGAACTATTTTTAATATACAGGTTTAATCTTTAATGTGAAATAGTTCAGGTATAATCCCATCTAGCTTGGTAAGACTCTTCACCTCGCCCTGCTGCACTCACTGTGCACACATTGCTCTGCAACTCTCACTCCAATGCTCCTGCATAAATATACCAGAAACAAAAGAGGAAGACACTGAATATATTCAGAAGTTTGAAAACAAAGCTGTGAATGAAATTTGAATTGCAGTTCCTGTCTAAACATGCTTAATTTAATTTGTGCAGAATTACTTACATGCACATGACTAAACTTTTTTTTTCCCTAATTTTGAAAATCTACACTTCTCTTGTTAAACTGATCAGTCAGCACCACCTTTCTGGTAATAGAGTAGCAAGTGCTGCTGGTGATGTAACAGAAGTTCAGAGGAATTTGTGAGCCAAATTTCTAACCGTTACTGTTGGTTCTATACGGAAAGGCTTTGTCAGTGAGTAATAACTACACAGATAGTTCTGCACGGAAGTGTGACATGAATTTGATGTGTGGCTGTTTTGAGACATCATCCTTCACTACTTCATTTGCTCTCATTCAAAAACTTTATTTAGTAAGTCAAAAAACTTTAAAAAACCCTTGAGTGCTCCTCTGTATAAACCCCAAACTTATCAACACACAAGCAGGAATGAGGAACAACTTAATATATATTACAATGATTAATGAAACATAAAACTTTCATTCTAATAGACTCAACAAACTTTTCTTAAATGTGTTAACAAGAATTGGAACATTAGAATCCACAGGCCTAGAATCAAGTAAAAAATTCCATAAATTAACTTTCTACATTGCAATCAATACTTTTTTTTTGCTGATGTGTTTTCTTTAGGAATCTCAAATATCTTCACTTTTCTGTTTGCTACCAGAGAATCTGAAACAGAAGATCTCCCCCCACAACCATCTGAAAAGTAAAAAACAAACTTTAAATTTCTGTTTGAAAAATTGGTTTTTTAACACCATCTTAAAAGAATGTGATTTTAAGGAATCCCATGGAACACAACTCATTTATAAACAATATAATTCTACCAAGAAAAATATTTTGTACATATGTATATATACACACACACTCCCATTAAAAGTGGGGCTCAGGAAATTTGAGAACTCACTCTGACAGAATTTCCAGGAAGTAGTTTTAACAGTTTAATTTGTGTTATTGTAGAGCTGATATCACAAACGGTCCTCCCACCCCCCGCAGTTCTTGATATGTAACAATCCCCTTCTTCAGAGCATTTCCTTTCATTTTCTTTACTCCAGAACACAGAAGATGCATTTTCCATGCATTACATTAATTTCTTAAGGATACAGTTTTCAAGAACACCACATCAAAAACTAAAGTTCTCCCAGTAATTCTCCTGCCCAGAAGTTTCTGGCATCATGACTTCTCCCTCATGATCCAGTACCCTTTGACCAAACTCTGTTGGTGGTTTGTTTTCTTTTGGGTTTTTTTACTCCCCTGACAGGCAAGGGGCATCCAGGGAATACCAACAGTCTGGTGTTCTCAAAGTGGGGGCTAAAACCAGAGATGAAGACACAAAACTACCTAGTCATTATACAATGAATTGAATAGCTGATAGTCCAAAAAAGAAATCCAGAATTTTTAGACTCCTCACTCCACTATGAATAAGTAGTTGTTGTAAAGAAAGGTACTGACACAACTCACATCTTCCCTGTATTGCCAGCAAAAAATGACAGTGAAAAAGCCCGAAGTTTCAAATATATGCCAGCCTGCTTCACAATCTACCTTGATTTTTTTTTGAGCCTTTAAACCCTGCATAACCTCAAGGACAGCAGAGAAGGGTAAAACGTTTCTTTTGGTGTGTTTTTAGTGCCTCCCTTGCTGTAGGGAGGCACATGTGCTTTCTACTTATCTGTCTACAGCAGGTGAATGGACACTGAAAGAAACTGCTGTTATCAATTATTTCAGCTGGTTTTTAAGGATGTTCTCTTGGACAACGTGTATTCAAACTACCCATACATTTCTACAACTGCCTAAAAGCTGAAAAAAAATAGCCAACTGCAAAAAAATCCTAGAGACTACTTCTAATTCAGTAAGCCTCATTTCTAGTTCACTAAGAGCCACAGCTTAGCCTTGGACATTAATATCTCATTAAATGTTGACCAGCATAGTCCTTCAAAGGAAGTAAAAACCAGCCTAAAATAGCACAAAAGAATTCACACCAATGACAATAAACAAAAATAATAATAATAAAAAAACCAAAGTAGGCTATTTATAATTCAAATTTAAGTGAAAAAAACTTCATAATAAAAATTAGGTCAAAGATTGCCATTGATACATCTGTGTTACAATGGAGTTAAAACCAAATACTTCAACCTCTTCATTTAAGAAGCCAAAAATTCAAGAGCACTTATATGTAAAAGCAGCTGCCCTTCCTGCTTCCCTTCAGGTATTTACCCACTTTGTTTTGCTCTTTGTCTTTAAACTGAAGAGAAAAAGCTTTCACATAACTCTTCCATTACCTTCACAAAGACACACAAGGGCCCTCCTCAGCCTGGACTTTAATATAAATGGTACCAACCCAAGGTAGTTCAGAAAGCTAAATGTAGCTCCTCCATGCAATAAAGCAGTGTCATACACTTTCGTAAGCCCCAATTTTAATCATATAAAAAAAAAAAGCAAACAACATTCTAAACCTGCAGACAAGAACTTAGTTCAAGCAAAATAACACTGACCTAAATTTTAAATATTTTCACTTTCTTGAAATCTTGAAAAATGTAAGAAAGTGACTCAGAACATATGAAGAAATTTACAGCAAATGTCAAATGCCTGAATGCCTATACATAGACATTTTCCCCCAAGTTTATTGGCTCCCACCACCTTATCCTGGATGTCTATGCAAAACTCCCCTAAAATGCCTAAAACCAGTTTTAGCTTTGGGACAAAACTCTGTAACCACACAATAACCACATTTGGAAAGGCCTCACTTGTAATCCCACCTAGAACCTGGAGCACGTGGGAATAAATGACAAGAAATTTCAGGAGGCTCCATAAGTCGCCAGCTCAGGTCTCTGCTTCCCATGGTCAGGCTCCAAAGGCTGCTCCCAGCTCATGTTACTTCCAGAAGCAGCAACACCATTCAGGTTTGTGCTACTGTCAATAATTCCTCACAGACATGAACTGATTCTGCACAGAGCTACTGCTGCACAAGCACACAGGATAATTTATCTGTATGTAAATCCAAGATAATGCACAGCTGACCATGTGCAATTTGTTTGCTGTAGTATCAAACCAGACTCACCCTATGCTAATTACTGAATAAGCACTAAAGCATGAAGGAATCTGCTTCAAAGAACTCTCAGTCTAAGTGTACCACAAACTACAAAGACTGATACAATAAGACATCAAACTGGTGAAGTGAGAGTAAAGCAGCCATTCACATTCAGACACTCAACGTGTGAGCACCAGGTATTTGGATACTCCTTCACATTTCCACCTGCCTTGATGTATGTTGGAAAACACAAGGATGCTTGTGAAGATATAATAAAGACACAACTAAGTCCACAAAGAGGGGGTAGCAGTTCACAGCTCGACAGCACACCAGACAACACGCAGTGGGTGGGAACTGGTCAAGTATCTCACCCGCCGAAACTATCACCTGCAGTTGGAAATGTCGTTGAAAAGGTCAGAAACTGTGCAGGTGCATCAAAACAGCAAATGTGACTGGAAGGAGTGATTAAGGAAAAGAGTCTCTGAACAACAGAAGTCACATGGAACAAACTTGTTTGCACAAGTCAGGTGACTGCAATAACTCTCCTCCTGCCCTGATGGCAGTTCATGTGAAGCTGCCTATTCCAGGCACTACACGCTGGAAACTACTAAAAATACATATCAAGTATCTGCAAAATTCAACACTGTAATTTTCTTCTCTCTAGCTGGGGAAATGTTTTAAAGTGTATCACAGAAAATTTCTCCATGCTTTTCTTTCAGTCCAATTACATGTAACCACCTTGCAGTACGTCACAAAATAGTCCTTTTTGGCTATTAAAAATCAAAGAGAGGGGAAAACACAGACATGTTTCCTCTTTCCAGCTATATATGCTACCAGAACTGAGAGTCACAAACAGGCAATAAGGCGGTGTCTCAAGTATGTAGGTTGCAAGATTTAAGTTTTTTTAAACATAACCCCCCCCAACTTTAAAATTCACTTGAAAAACTTATACTTGCCCCAAATTATACAGCACTAGTACGACAGAAGAATCTCACCAGGTACTTGCTAAGCAAGATGTTTAAACAGGGCATACAGTTTCCAGAACAGGAATCAAATACTCTTACCCCCTGCTCTCCTCTAACCACAACAGAAAATCCTTCCAGTCTAAGATTTCTTTTCTGAATTTGTGACACTTGAAAATTTTTACTTATTGGCAAGTTTGAGAAGCTGCTTACATCATACATTTGACATTCATAATCTGGATTTTTAGTTTGGTGAAGCTAAATGTTACTGGAACTAATTGATGAAAATGGCAAACTAAAAACTAAAACCACAGCAAAACTAAGCACAGAAAGACAATATTTAGAATAAAATTGTTATAGAACCTGCTGCTTGCAGAAACAGAAATAAATAATCTTTAGAACAGTTTCAGATGGATGTTAACTTTAGAGGGAGAATGACCCATCAATCAGTTGTGACAAAACTCGAGCTTTTACAATGACAAACTAGCCATTAAAGTATTTGTGTGGCACAGTTGACTAACACTTGAAAAAGTCTTTAAAAATCTTTTAATGAAAATGATTTTGAAAGCATTTGAAAAAATAGTTATATTGCACAATTATACTTTATTTTTAAACTTAAGAAAAAGTTGCAAAGATAAGAAATAAAGAAATGGACTGCAACCACACTTAGATTTTTAAGGACAGTCTTAAGCAGAACACATAAAATGAAGAATTAATGATTCAGGATGTGCAACTCCCACTGTAAGGTCAGGAAACAGATTATGTTGTTCTCAATTTGAATGAAGAGATTATGTTCATTGTTTCAAGGGATGGCTACATGACTGTGAGGTCTCATATGGTAAATTATTTCCCAGTTTCCATTGTACAAACATATTAGTCTATCTTATTTGAACAACAAACAAAACAACCTTATTGTTTAAAACCAGGGCAAAATTTTTGCTAGGAATGAGCCATTTTATCCTATTAAACGCTTCCACATTTTATTAGTTTAATAATATCTAACCATTCTCTCATGGCTATATTAATTTTAATAGACCTCCATGGAAGTCATGCTGAATACTTGTAAAAGCTGATACAGCTTCTCCTCCAGACCACAGAAGTGCCAAAAAGCTCTTGAACTCAGTAAGACTCTTTCCTTTGTTCTCTCTGCTCTTCCCCCTCTGAAGAAGGGTTTTTCTTTGTTACAGCAGCTACTCACAAAACTTCAAGAGGTTTGTAAATTCTAACACAAATGAGTTGCAGCAACTGAACTTGTGCAAAGATACAATTTATGTTCTTTTGTTTATAGCATCACTATCCCTTGGAGTCTTTGAAAAGGCTGCTACAGCCAGAGCTTTCCGTCAGTCTTTTGCTTATCAACTCTTGCTTCTTCAAAAGCAAAAAGCAAAGAAGCACATGTCAAGTTAAAATTCATAACTTAAGTATTTAGCTTAAACTAATAAAGTGTTTAAGTACCTTTGTCATGAGGGAATGAAGTCGATGGAGCTGATTTAGGAAAAGACAGGACAAGTAGCTTGGGCAGTACCACACTGCTGTAGCTCTTTGCTTCAGCACATGGGAGAACATTTGCAAGTATTCTGACATCCTAGAAAATATATCCTGAGCTTCCCAAAAATCTAATCTCTGTAACTCCAAATATTATGGACAGACTGCTGATCACTAAGCCTTTGTATCCTAGACAATTCTTCAATATAGAAGTGATGTGAATTAATGACAAACAGATCACTAACCTATCTGCAGCCCCATGGGGATGTGAAAAAACGATGCCACACCAGTTGCTCTGCCAGCAAAGAGACTGAAGGCTTTTTTGGTCTTGAGGGAAAGAATAAAAAAGGTCAAAACCACAAGCAAAATAGTTTTTATACTTATTCCATTATCCTTTATAACTCTTTTCAATATTAAGTATTTTAAAGAAAGATGAATGAGACTCAGGGATGATTGTCTCTAGATTAAGGAGTTTATACTTAGCCCTGTCAGTGACTGGATGGTCACTACTGTTTTATTATGGAAGGTGACAGTGGTGGTCTCCTGACTCAACACTTCTGGCTTTGACACCTTGTACCGAGGAGCTGTGCATGCACTACGTTTCAGCTGAGTGTCCACAGAATTTTGGTTATCACCCCTCATGCAAGTGCATGCTCCCCCAGCCTCTGCCCTCCTCTATGCTGCCAAATATTCTGTAGAGCCTCCCTCTCTGCCAGTAAAGTAGTTCAACTTTCCAAAGTGTTTGCCACGAGTAACTGTTGTCCATCATTCCAATTTTCATTGTTACAGCTGAAGAACACAGACTGTGAGTGTAACAATAGCACGTGTTTCTGTGCCTCTTATTCTGAATGTTTTATGAGCCAATTAGGTGAGTTCTGAGCCAGAGTGGTCAGTTAATTTGGACACCAACGTGTCAAGTGCACAGTTGGTTGAGATGGAAAATTCTTTTTGCTACGTGTAGCGAATCCCATTCAACTGTGCTGTGTTGGAACTTCTTGCTCTTCTTATGTGTGTGCCATCTGAAGATCTTCCAATACAGTCTTGATAATTTCCAAATTAACATACATCAAGCCTCAGTCCTACCATGGATCTCCAGGATAACCCACTTGGATCTTTCTCTGTGCTACTGAAGGCCTCTAATGATACTGTGCATTAATATACAATAGAATATTTTAGTTGGAAGGAATCAACTAGTTGACCACTTCAGGACTGACCAAAAGTTAAAGCTTGTTATTAATGGCATGAACTGCCTTCCAATCACTGACACTTCAGTGACAATTCCCACAGTTCAATCCTCAATAATCCCTTATAAAGGACCCTGACAAGCAATTCTTCAGTCTTTCAACCAGAGTGAAAATTAAATATCCTACTAGACAAATAATTAATTATCTTTACTAAAGATATTGTTATGCCTTATGTTTAATAAGATGTTCAGTTTTTTTGAAGACATTTCAGATGGTTTTCAGAATACCAAGATAATGCTTCCCTAATCTTCCCATGAATTAATTTCTTTGAATTAATGAAGTATATTTATCAACTGCTTATTCTCTTACTAACTTCTTTAGCACTCTAACTAGTTTGCAGATTCCTCACAATCCATCAGTGATTCCAGGCAAGTTGATATGTTCGTCTAGTTGTTCACAACAACTCTTTCAACTCACTTCTATGTATCACACAGAGTCAGCCAAAAGTATCAGGTATCCGCTGGTATGAAATTGAATATAAGGTTTCTCCACATTCTGTATTTACTTGAATCCTGTTAAGGTCTCACTCTCATGTGAGTTTCTTGACCAAAGACTAGTGGATTTCCCAAGATAATTTAGGCAATTCTCATTTTCAATATATGAAAACTTTTTACTTCTTGTGATTTCTTTTCACTTGAAAAATCCCTGAATTCACAATTTTACACCTTTGTATTTAACTTTCTATTTATTCTAAGTTCCTACTGAAACACTGGGGTTGGAGCTTCACAAAAAAAAAATGGTTCAGTCTTGCTATATTTTCTAGAATGCTTTTTTACTACTTTGGCATTACCTTACATTCTTTGACTGCAGTATGATATGTTAAAATTTATGTCAAAGCCACAGTTTTAAGCTACACTTAGATAATGTATGATGAAGAAAAGATCTCAGTATC
>NW_016690219.1:222670-282681 GCF_001604755.1 Lepidothrix coronata
TATATACATCTCTATCTAGCAATCTGGGCTCTGGTAGTCCTGTTTGAGCAGGGGGGTTGGGCCAATGACTTCCAGTGGACTATTCCAACCTGGAGGACTGTATCAAGCACAGTACTCGGGAGAAAGTCTTGGGATTTTGGTGGAGAGCTGGGGTTGTTCAGCCTGGAGAAGAGAAGGAACCCAGAAGACCTTATAGCATCTTCCAGTACCTAAAGGGGTTACAAGAGAGCTGGAGAGGGACTACTTACAAGGGCATGGAGGGACAGGACAAGGGAGCATGGTTTTATACTGACAGAGGGCAGCTTTATACTAAGTATTAGGAAGAAATTCTTTACTGTGAGGGTGGTGAGGCACTGGAACAGGTTGCCTAGAGAAGTTGTGGATGCCACTGTAAGACTCCAGGCTCAGACCTATGAGCTCACTGAAGGGTTTTACTTTAAAAATATACAAGGCTCCAAAAATTCACCCACCAAATCTTTTTCAAAAGGGCCTTCACTTCTTTTCATACCTTAAGAGAGAGCACAAGGGAGAAATGCTGCACACGTTTTCTCAGGAGATACTTCTACTAGGAAACTTTAGAAAATAAGGGAACTTGTCAAAAATTTAAAGGGCAACAATCAACTAAAGTAAAGCATTCCACAAGGCATTGACTTAGCACATGCTACCCATACAACTCAGTAAAATCCAACCCATTCAGTTTTAAGTTACTCAAAATATTAGAAAGGAGATTAGGAGAAGTAAAGAAAGAAAGAGAAAAGAAGAGACTTATAGCTACCACCCAGAGTCCTGTGCAAGTCCAGCTTCCACATGTCCAGGTGGCAGGGCCTGAACAACATGGAGAGCACCGCTTTTATTTGCTTTGGCCCCCCTGTGGCCACACCCCCAATCCCCAGGCAGGACCTCAGGAGTGTCAGACATTCTGAGACTGGTTTAGTAGCTCCAGGGTGCCGTGTGGTGTGGGCAGTGCTCCCGTGTGACAGCTGTTGTGGGGCTGGGTCAGGGGCTCCAAGGTACGGTGTGGGCAGTGCTCTGAAGTTCCAGCGACTGAGAGCTGCTCCAGGACTGACCGAGGAGGCTTCAAGGGCCTGGAGTATGGGCAGGACATCACCTCACCTTCGTGAAATTTGATCTACCCCTTCCCCCCTCCCTCCTCACACACACACTCGAGTTGGTCCGAGCCAATAACTAATATAACCATCCAGGGTCTCACAGCCCCATCCTTGGAAGTGTTCAAGGCCAGGCTGGACGGGGCTTTGAGCAACTTAGTCTAACGGATGGTGTCCCAGCCCATGGTAAGGGGGGTTGGAACTGGATGATCTTTAAGGTCCCTACCAACCCAAAAACCATTCTGCGATTCTGTGAAAATCAGCCATTACAAGATATTCATCTACTAAGCTTGCTCCTATTAGTTTTCTTTCCATTTTTTCTCTAAACGCATAAAAAATTTGTCTTTAATATATTAACCTACACAGTCTGTGTAATAGACACGGAGCACAATCACAGTTTACCTCCCTCCACTGTTTGCATAAATATAGATTTTAGAAAACACATTCCTTTAGTACTTCTAACTCCAGAGTTGTATGTTCTTAAAAAAAACCAACAAACCGACAAAAAACCCCAAAAGAATAACTTCCATTTTAACTAAATCCAAAAAAACCCACTGGTACACAGCTCAAATCAAAGAACTTAAAGAGAAGTCCCCTGATATGTCCTTGATTTCTGCTAGTTCATATTGCTAAGGAAGAGCAGTGAAAAGTGGCACAACAGTGGTAGTGATTACATTAAGTTGGCAACTGCTATTTTCACATGGATAATACACAGCAAAGTAAGAGTAGCTTCCCCTTCACTAAATCTTCATAATGTGCAAAACCACTGAAGGACTTAAAAAATTAAGACTGGTTCTTCTGCATCCCCCATTCCAGTTACCAGAAAACACATATGAGGTTCATGACATTTACCTGTGGGAGGAATCCAAAAATATTTTGATGGACCTAACTGAATTAAACAAAGGTGCTTATTAAGGCATGGCTCTGAGTGCTGGGGATGGAAAGCAGGTGGCAGAAGAGAGATGCAACTGTTATTCAGCACCTACCCACCTGTGAATAATTTTATCTATACAACATATCAGCCTTGGGAAATGCTAGTGAAAATCATCACCATTACCTGTGCAACAGACTGAACGCTATCAAGGAAAAACCCATTTCCATTCTCAGGAATTGTATCCATGTGGACAAGCAGAATACTGTAAAATCCTAGATTTACAAAACTGCTTTATGGTTTCTGTATAAGTAATAAAGAATGCAATAGAGCATAAAGCAGGATGTCAGGGGAAAAGGTTTTTTCTTTTGCTATGTAGGCCTATATAAGAGGGAGAAAACAGTAGACGAGTAAAGCCAGAAACAAAGTGCCAAAAGAAATTAAAATTGAGAAAGAACGGGTGAAGAAAAAAACAGACAACAGGCATTCCCACTTTTAAAGACAGCAAATTTTGTTTATTTACCTTTGCTCCTACATTTGCTACATTTTTTGAACACAGTACTAAAATTCTTGGGCTTGGGAAGGTGCAAAAAAGTCCCTTGTGGACTTAATTGTGGCATAGTACAGGAGTCCTTGGGGAAATGCCATTCCCATCTGACAAACAGAATGAAGCTTTCAAAGGAAACTTGGGAAGCTGTATCAAACATCTGGGGGCAAAAAGCTTAAAACTAGATTTTCTTTTTCTTCTAGGTTACGATCTGCAAAAGGAGAAAGTTACATTTTGATCTACACTTCTACTGTTTCACCTGAATAAAATGTTTCTATCTGCAAGTATAACAAGTAAGACTCAGTGCTAAATGCATATCACTTCTCATAAAGCTGACCAGGAGCAAGTGGCTTTTCAAACTGAACCAATTGCTTTCCATAAATTCAAAACTAATGATTTAATTGTATTCTGATAAAAAACAGGTACTCACAGAAATATAAGTTAAATGAACAGTTCCAACAGAACATTTCAAAATTATTTCATGCAGTTTCATTTATAACTGCTTTAACAAAATTAACTGCAAGTTTTACAGTTTAGATTATTACAGCCTTGAAAAGGCAGCTTAATTCACACATGCTGTTCCTAAAGATGTGAATTTGACACAAAACACAGCAACTGTTCCAAAGAAAAACAAAGCAACGCCCCACTGCATGACCTATATGAATGCCATCTCCTGCGGGCCAGTGGTGTTTGCCCCACACAGCTGCCCTCTGCTGTGCCATCATCCTGGGAACGCCCACGGAGGGATACCTGGATACTGGAAGCAACTGACACCACAACTGCAGGGATGGTGTGAGGAGTGTTTCCACCTGAATTGGGCCCTGATGTTACTGCAACTACTGTTCCAGCCTGTTCCAGTTACTGCAACTACTGTTCCCTGCTCTAACCCCATTGGCTTCCTGACCAATGTTCACATGCATCATTCCTCTGATCTCCTGCCAGGACACTTCATTCATGCCTAGGAGGACACATGGAATGCTCATTCCACACAAAAACCTAAGAAGAAAAACTCTTCTCAACATAAAAGACTTTCCCACATATGTTTAAATATGCAGCTCTTACAATTAGTATGGGGGAAAAAAGAAGTCCAAGCAATATAAGAACAATATTCATCACCAAATATATTTATTGATTTAAACTTTAAATTATACATACCACTGCCAAACTAGGTGTCTAAAAGAAAATACCAGAGTTTTTTTACAAGACAATGTATTAAAATGGTAGAGCTCCATATATTATAAATTCTTGCCCAGATATTTCCTTGCTTAAAAAAAAAAATTAAAATGCAATGTTCGATCATAATGGCAGCAGTTTTTTACATTATTACTCAGCATGATGTGTAAAACCACCAATTCTCTCACACTACTATGTCTGATTCTATAATTAGTAGACTATGCAACAAAGTAGCACAGAAAACTAACTTCTCTATCTGAACTACATCTCACTCTTCCAAGCCAGCCTCAGTTTTTCTTTCAAATGTGTTAAGCTATGTAAGATTCTAACACAGTAATCAACATTAAAAGTCTCTAAAACCCACAAGAGTAGGGGTCTTCACAAAATAAAGATTTCTGGCTCAGATTTAAAATTAAGTTTGTCATCTTGTGAAGCATTTAAGTCATGGCTTAAAACAAGTATAAATGTCAACAGCAAAAATCTCTGGTATGGACAAAATCCTCTGCAGGAAAAAATACCTGCCCCTGCCTGAACACACACTTAATGATCTCCACACATTCTTAATCTACCATAACTGGTGTTACTTTTAGTATGTCCTTTTAGTATGTAAGTGGACAAATATAAGCCATAAACTACCACCTACAATCTCACCTTAGTATTTTCTGAGGAGGAAAAAAAAATTCAAGTCCAAGAAATGTCTCACTTTTCATGCTAAACAAAAGTGTCAAGTCCAAATAAAATGTAAATATGTGGAAAGGTATTTAATCAGACTACAACACTTAGGTCTGAAATATAGACAAGAGAAACCACAGTCCTTTAATCCCTCTACACAATTCTACCTTTTTCACCGAGTCTTACAGACTACTGAATGTCCCATCTTTAGGGAAATATATAATATATAGACAGTTATATGGTATAAGTACTTTTTTTAAATAATCTTGAATAATCTTGGATTTGTAACACATAAGATCTAAAGCTACTTTGTCTTATCAGTACCGCTACAGTAAATATTTGCTTCAGTAACCATGATGATGATGAAATACCCTACTAACATCAGTTCTGCAACTTCTTTAGAAGTGACTAACTCACCACCGTACCATGCTCAAAACTCAAGTTTAAGCAATATATATCATAAAGGAGATAAACAAAAGATACTTGAAAAATATGAGTCAAGGCAGACAGACTCCTTATTTTTAGCTCAACTGCACAAAGTCATCTCCAGCAAGTCTAGCTTTGTATTCAATCAATACACACACGTTGAGTTACAGAATTCAATCCAGCTTTTAAAAACTCACTTCCCCTTTAAAGGGATTTGTGAACAAATTCTATGTGAAAATTCATATCAGCCATACAAAATGTGTCTGACTGGTTCAATACATCACCCCAAATTCTTCCTCAAAATAACATGGATGAAATCTAAGAGCGAAGTTATGAACATAGGTCTGACACAACTCTCATTTCCATTAGGATTTACATGTTGAGAGCTTTATATGGAAAGACAGACAATCAGACCTATTACCTGTAACTTTAATAACACTGATGAAGCAGAGGGAACCTATCTTGGAATTGTATGAAAAATTAAAATCGAAAATAATCAAAATTACGAAATGTACCCAAAATATTACTTAGTCCAATGTACACAAATATTTGTTGCAAACAAATAAGCCTTTTAGAAAGGCTGTAGATGTGCTATTTAGCACAGCCAGCAGAGGACAGAGGATCATATCACTGCTCAAGTTTAGTGCAAATAGATGCATATGCAGAGCAGCTGGCAAATAAGTCAAATGTGGATTATTACAGAGATGTTGTTGCTACATTTCAGAGTTTGCATTTCTTTCTCAACTTCCAAGATGGTTGTCGTAACCTCCTCAGACATATTTCTTCTACATATATACAACTGCTCTTAAATAGCCATGGTTAGGAAAAAAAAAATCTGTTAAGCAATAATGAAATATAATCTTTAGAGATATTGCTAGGGATGACATCTGGTCTTTATTTGTAAACCAAACATTTCACATACCAGTTCTTGTCTACTATTCTAAAAGCCACAGCAGGTATTCTGAGTGAGATCCAAACTAAATCTTGCTATAAATTTTCGGCGTGCAAGCCGTTGCTATAAAAGAAATTTTATACAACTTGTTTGAAATGACACTGAAGCAGCTAGAACTGAACCCCTTTATATGTTTTGATGTAATTTAAAATGCTTTTCTGCTATATGACTGTGAAGTGCCTCCAACTTCACTATTAGCAGCACTACACAACCAGTATTATTTGTTATAGGAGAGAACCAGCTTTTAAACTAAAGACTTCTTGGCCCATTTCTGAGACAAAAGCCTGGGCACTGGCTTTGTGACAACACTGGAATGGTTGCATTGTGTGGAATAATGAAGACAACAGCTATGTTATGGGTGGGGAAATTCACATTTAACGAGGCAAGCATTTTTAGCTAAATTTTTTGAAGAGAAAGAAGATTGATAACTCTCCCATACCTACATATATGATACACACTACTAGAAATACTTATAAGGCATGTCTACTGAACAGTCTTATGTTCCTTTGTAGACTTTCTATCAGAAACTTTTTTTAAAGAAAATACAATGTATTGATACTTGTTTCACAGAGACTCCCAACACAGAAAGAATTTAACACTCAAGAGAATTTAGGTTTCTTTTTAGGGCAATAAACAGTTAATTTTTATATAGTTCCACATTCAAAAAGAAGCAGGAAGACATACAAGAAAGAATTCAAACCATCTACTGGATTACTTGCCTTCATATAAAAACCTGGTTTAATAACTCTGCGGTTTTAGAAACCATTGTGCAAAAAAAAAAAAAAAGGAAGTTATCAAGGAGAATGCTTTTGCAAATGCTGATTATTCAGTTCACACTCACATATCGCTAAATCAAGGGGAGGGGGTAATATCTAAAAGTGCTGTTGAAAAGTCAGCTCTAATTCACAATGTTCAACAAGCTCATGTCCTGTTAACATACTTGCCCCAAACATCTGCAACATCTGGCCCACTGAGAACACTGCAGAGAAACACCCAAGGAAAACAGCTACATAAAGCCTTCAATGTGCTCTACAGTCCAGTGTAAGATCTAATATATACTGTCATAACAAGAGGAATCTTCTCATAAAAAACAGGCGAGCCCAGCTCTCAGCCAACTGCCTGCACTATTGGCTCAATCACGATACCAGAGACATCACAATTGCCTCAGCACTGTGCCAATATCCACAACACAGAAGAAAAAGATTCGGTACTACAGGATGATACTATAGGGAAGAAAAAGAGCCATTCTCATTAATGCAGAAAAAATACTATTCAAATAAGATGGACTTTCCTACGTGCAGCATCCACATAATAAACTGCAGAATGTGCATTATCAAGCAGTTTCTCACATGCATTTGCCTACTAACCATTCTGCTGGGACACATTCCAAATTTTCAACTCCCTGAACACTTCAGGAAACTGTCAGGTGATTTGGTGTCATTTCCACACATATAACCCAAACTACACCACCACTAAATTAGCATTTCCCTTTTTATTCAAGTTTCCTTCTCCCACCTCCCTAGCATATTTATATTCGCGTTGACACAGTTGTGGAGCAGAAAAAGGGAGGCAATATTTCCCTCAGCTTCTAAAAAACTGCAACTGTTGTTAACATCTGTTTTTAAATACAGAAATGACTAAATATAACAAAATACTAAAATATAACAAAATACTACGCTTTAAATGTAAAAATGGTAACACGGCATAGTAATTATATTTCAAATGCATTCATATCCTACATACGTGAAGAACTATACCATCAACTCATTGCAAGTAAGAAGGCCTCACCTCTCAGCTGAGACACAACAAAGAGAAAGTAAAATAAACCTCAAAGTATTTTGTTAACATACGGCATGTGACTATCAGGCGATACAAGAACTTTTACCGATTCTCACTGTTCATAGACACCTCAGGGAAAAAAAGCATCCCAAACTCAGCTGATAAAAGCCTCTTTATCACATCTCAAACACGCTGCACATTTTGGTGTTAAGCCATCTTGCTACAACCTGTAAGCCAGAAGAATATAAACCGTCCCGTGTATATTAATTTTCTCTCAAGGAAACAGAGCCTGACCTTATGAAATGTACGAAAGAAAACAATGACAAAAAAAATAATCTTTGCACAACGAATGCCAAGGAGATTAACCCCCAAACTGCTCGCTGCACGCACGATCCACTCAGGGCAGGGAGCATTTTCCTCAACTTTTTGTTATTGTGGTTCTGCGCAGGCACGTTTGAAGCAGAACCAAACCCCACCGGCTTCATTGTGTGCTACCAGCTACCAAAAGCGTTTGGCCTCCTCGCTGTGCTCTGAGGAAGCGGTTATTATCCTTGAGAGCACCAAAAAAATATAACATAAGTTTTTCGCCCGCTCGAACAAAGCCCGTGCGATCCCAGCCCCGCCATGGCCCGTGGGGTCCGAGCGCCGCCCCCGGTCCCGCTCTCCCTGCGCCGGAGCCCTTTGTAGCCCCGGCGCGGTGTCCGCCCCCGCCTGCCCCGGGCCCCCGGGGCTCTGCCGGGCACCGACCCGGCCCCGCACAGCCCCCCGGCCGGGAGCGGCTACTCCCGGGCCCCTCGGAGCGCACAATGCCGCCCCTCCCTCCCCGCCGCCCCTCACGGCGCCCGCTCCGTCCCCACCTCGGCGCCGCTCCCGGGCGGACACAAAGGCGGCGAGGCCGCCGCGCAGGCCCCGCGCCGCCCGGTGACCTGCCACAACATGGCCCCCTCCCTCCTCCTCCTCCTCCTCCTCCTCCTCCTCCCCTCCCTCTCCCCTCCCTCGGCGCGCAGCCGAGCCCGCAGACAAAAGGGGGCTGGAGGAAGGGGGGCCCGCCCGCCCGCTCCGCCCGCGGCCTCTCCAGCGCGGCGCCGGCCTCCCCCCGGGGTACTCACGGGCTGGGCTGGCGGCGATGGAGCCGGAGCGGCCGCTGGGACACCCCTGCCCGCCCGCCGGCCCTTTCCTCCTCCTCCTCCTCCTCCTCCTCCTCCTCCTTCTCCTCCTCCTGCCGCTCCCTCCGGGCGCCGCTCCTTCCTTCCTGCCTGCCCTCCCGCCCGCCCGGGGCTCACAACAACATGGCGCGGAGGGTCAGGGACAGCGAGAGCGCGGCAGCACCTCCCCGGCCGCTCCCCCCCGGCCGCCGCCGCCGCCGCTCGGCCCCGCCGCCCCTGCCCGCCCCGGCCCCGCTGCGCCTGCGCGCCCGGCCCGGCCCGCGGGGAGGCGGAGGGAGGAGGCGGCGGCCCCCGGCCCCTTCCGCCGCGCATGCGCCGCGCGCCGCCCCTCAGCGCGGGCGCCGCGGGAAGGGGGTGTTCTTGTTTGTGTCCGTGTGCCTGTTCCCTGTTCCTCCCGCCGCACAAAACGGGGCAAAACGGGGCTTGGTGTTTGTCTGTGTGTTTCTTCTCACTTTCACTTACTGTACTTACAGTTCTGGGCTCCTCAGTACAAGAAAGACAAGGACTTACTGGAGAGGGTCCAGCGGAGGTCGCAAAGACGATGAGGGGATTGAAGCATCTGTCTTATGAGGAGACACTGCGGAAGCTGGGCCTTTTCTGTCTAGAGAGCAGGAAACGGAGAGGGGATCTCGTTAATGCATATAAATAATGTCAAAGGCAGGTGCCAAGATGATCAGAGAATCACAGAATATGCTGAGTTGGAAGGACCCATCAGTATCATTGAGTCCAACTCCTGGCCCTGCTCAGGACACTGCAAGAATCACACCAGGTGCCTTTAGAGCATTGCCCAAATGCTTCCTGAACTCTGGCAGGCCTGGTGCTGTGACCACTTCCTTGGGGAGCCTCCTCCAGTGCTCAGCCACCTTCTGGGTGAAAATCCTTTTCCTGATATCCAACCTAAAACTCCCCTGACTCAGCTTCATGCCTTTGCCTCAAATCCTGTCACTGATCACGAGAGTGAAGAGATCTGTATGAAGATGTGTGTGTGTGTGTGTCCCC
The DNA here is from genome assembly GCF_001604755.1 of Lepidothrix coronata. Lineage (NCBI taxonomy): Eukaryota > Metazoa > Chordata > Aves > Passeriformes > Pipridae > Lepidothrix > Lepidothrix coronata. The sequence continues at coordinate 232,362 of NW_016690219.1, forward strand.
AGCTTCACCTCATGAGGATGTTGAAGACCACAGTGAAGTCTCCTCCCTCAGTCTTCTCCAGGCTGAAGTCCCAGAATGGTGCCAGACTCTTTTCAGTGGTGCCCAGCAACATGATGAGGAGCAATGGCCGTAAACAAAAACACAAGAAACTTCACCTCAACATGAGGAAGAACTTCTTTATGCTGAGCATGGCAGAGCACTGGAACAGGCTGCCCTGGGAGGGCTTGGAGTCTCTCTCTCTGGAGACATTCTAAACCCACCTGGACACCTCCCTGTGTCACCTACTCTAGGTGACCATGCCTTGGCAGAGGGGTTGGACTAGGGATCTCCAGAGGTCCCTTCTAACCCTAACAATTCTGTGATTCTCTGATTTTAGGCCTTTGGGGAGGGGTGGCAGTGGAAGGCAGAGCCTGCCCAAGGGCCTGAGGCTGGGAGGCAAAGGGGAGGAGAGGCTTGGTTGAGGGGTCCTGAGAGCCCTGTGCCCAGCACCACCCACAGAGGGGGGTTGTGTGTGTGTGTGTTACTGTGTTGGTACAATAAACAGAAATGCATCCCCATAGCTGTAAATTAACTGCAGTGCCAATAGTTACTGAGTAGTGATTTTGGGCAAAGAGTCAATTATTCCCTTTCCTAAAGAAAGTTAAAGATGGGACCACTAGTACAGCTGAGCGATGCTGCTAGTAAATACAGTTCTGGTGCTGGTAAACACTGCCAGCATGGGTCTTGATAACCTCACTCAATGTGAACATAAATTCTGCTTATTCATCAGCCCCTAAAATTAGAAGGATCTCTACATGTCAGCAACATTTTAAAATACATGTTTCACAAGAAAATCCCCTATTTTGCCTTTTTACCATTTCTTCAAGAGCCTGGTTAGAGTGCTCCATTGCAGGAAATAGCACACAGATGCTATCCACAGCTCAAATCTTCAGACAAAACCAGGCTCTCAGTCCTGTGGCCACTGCACAGCTCAGTGCTGCCAACCCCTTGTTCTGTAGGCAGACAGGAGTCAGGCAGACAGTGAGTCCTGGGTACAGCAGGGTGAGAACGGGAGAGCCGAGGTGCAGGAATAGCACCTGTACTGGTGCTACTGCTGGCACAGCAGTTGTGGAGATGATATGTCTGTAACTGCCAACTGTGTTCTTAAAAATAGAGATGTCTCAAAGGAGAAAATCCTCACTGTTTTCAGTATTTATAGACACGGTTAAAAACATGAAAGTTCCCAGCTCCCGATAAAGATAGAAACATTTCTGCAAGAAATGATTTGTTCAGCCTAATATTAGTCAGCTAAACACCCAGATTTCAGCCAAATACCCAGCTGCTGCTTGCTTGATCCCCAGTGTCTTATCCCACTGCTGCCTTAGGGCTGTCTCCAGAGGGGCTGCAGGGCTGAAAAGCCAATTCCTTTGCTTACAGAGAAGGGAAAGTCTCTAAGTCACAGCCTCCAAACCAGCTCTTCCCTTCATGCAGACCAGCTGGGACTGAAGGAAACCCTGTTAAGCTCTTGGCATCCTGAACACTTACAGCAGCTGGTCTATATTACACCATCTCTCCAGCTCTGACCCTTCTGGGGACCGTATTTGCCCTCAATAATTCTAATCAGTGTTTGTATAAAGCATCAAGTGTTCAGGAAGAACTCAACATGCATTTGATAAGCATAATTAGCTCAGTTGGTTAGAGCATGGGGCTAATAATGCCAGGATCAGGGGTTTGATCGCTGTATGGGCCATTCACTTAAGAGCTGGACTCGATGATCCTTGTGGATCCCTTCCAACTCAGAATATTCTGTGATTCTGTGATCATAAACTTGAGCAACTTCTACACCAGTCTGCTTCTCACTACTGAAAAACCCAATCTGATCATGAACCAGAAAAATGTTTAAGTGCAATCAGTTTGGGATTGCACTAACTGATAAATACAGTTAGTTAGATATTTTCTAAAGTATTCTTCAAAAAAAATTAAAACAAAAAAAAATTCCGCCACCACACACCTCACTATTTAATAATGGCACTAAAGTTTTTGGCTCACACTAAAATAGTTCAAGAAAAATCTTTCTGTCTTACCTTTGTTCTGAGTGGAAACTTTGAAAGTACTTAATAGTTTAGATAGTTTTAGTTGGTATCACTCCATTACAAAATCCTTCTCCTAGCTATTCCTTTTTTTAAGGAGGTGTTAACAGCTGACTGGGCTCTGCTTACACTTCGCAAGTTTTAAATAAACTCCATTAACACAGTTATGCTTTGTTTTTCCTGTGAATAAACATCTTCAATGAAAAATACTAAACAAATACACAGTCTACAGTTTTAAAAAGTAGCCAAGGATACAGAAAGTCTGGATGCTTTTGCCTTCCTTCACAGTCTTCCTCTGAGACCTTGGGTAAGGTACTTAACTGAGGAGCAGTCACAGAAACTGAAAGCTGCAGCCCTAACCATCCCCACTCAGCTAGCAGCTAATCCTGAAGAAGTCTACATTTTCTAAAGCCATGAACTGCAGACCTAAAACTCTGTACATGAACAGAATTTATCCTGCTATGCCACGACATTCATGTTCCCCAGCAGTTTTGACAGACAGCGCTGTTAGATCTAGCTGGGCATCAAATAATTAACGTGTATTAACTGAAAATATTGAAAAGTATTCCTCCATGAAAATGAAACAAGATGTGGTAGACCTTCTCCAATCATATTCACAAAAGACGCAGGTCCCTACAAAAGCTTGCACTCTTTTAAAACAAAGTGTGCAACACCCTTCACTCCTACGACTGGAGAGCACCCAGATTTGATTCCTTTGCTCAAGATTCACAGGTCTGACTTCCTTGGAGAGAGTCCCCAAAATCAGCAGCCTACTTAGGCTGCCCTCTGCTGCAGCTGGGCTGTTCTGCCAGGAAGAATTCACCATCTTTGTCTCAGATCTTCTGCTTAATGGCCTTGTTGGCCTTCAAGTCATAGAAGCATAGAATGGTTTGGGTTGGAAGGGATTTAATGATCCTCCCAAGTCTAACTACTCCCAGTCTAAGCCCCAGTCTAGCTGTCATCCTTCGGCTTAAGAGGAGCAATCATAAATGTGTGAACCCCTCAGTTCTCTGAAGTAACAGAAGCAGTTAACTACCTACCTACCACTTTCACAGTGCCCCACTATTGCTTCACAAACACAGCCTTTCCCTGCCACAGCCATTCACTGTGCTACCTCAGGGCTGATCTTCTGTTGCTTTTGACCATGTAGCATGTTCGTTAACTCAGATCCTGCTGCATCTCGTTATATTGGTACTGTTGTCTGAATTCCCTCAATCTTCACAGCTTATTCCTGTCTCAGCCCTCTCTTCTGATACAGAAACATTTGACCCATGTTATGCAACTGCATCCATTTAATGTTTAAAACTACACATTTTAAGCTTTTTTATCCCACATGTGGGAAGAATTCTGAGTTAGTTAGCATCCTTAAAAATGTCCCATTTAAGACAAAACTGGTACAAAAAGCCATTCCTTTAGTATGATTCCCATAAACCCATTTGATAATAGCCAGGCTCTCAGTGCACTGAAAGTCCCAATCTGCTTTATTGCTCAAAATTGTAGTATTTCTATTTGTTTCCCCCTATCTGTCTGTGCAACTGTAAGTTTCTTCAAGGAAGACCATCTATTCTGGGTTTTTTAGGGACTAGGTAGCAACAGGGGTGACATAGTGAGCTTGTGCACATGAGAGCAGTTTAGGACCAACAGAAAATTCACAGTAGAATTATCATACATTTTGTAACTAATCTCATTTTTGGAATTACTCATTTCTATACTACTGTTCTAAAATGCAGACTTGCCTTTTGGTTACACACATGGTCATTGCTCCCTTAGACATTATCAGCTTTTCCAAAGAAGCTATTCTGCAAGGGGTTTAAAGGAAATGCATGGGAGGAGGTGTCAGCAAGTGGAATGCGCAGCCCTGCAACACAGATCATCATGAACTTGTCCCAAGAAAGAAATGTCTCCTGTGGAAATGCTTTACTAAGTCTGTGCTAGAATGGCCAGGCGGGTGTCAGCTGAAGACTTGTTTCACCAGCAGGACAGCTTTGGTCCCCAGGTCATTGTAACACAACAAGAGTAACTAATGGCATCACTTCATGTGCCTGAATGTGAATAGCTGTGGAGTGGCAAAGCCAGAGATAATGCTGGCTGGTTTTTAGATTCATGTTCACTTTGTTCAAAACAGAGTAGCTATTAATGCTTATCTTAAGTAAAAGCCTGCATGTCTCAATAGAAGTGGAGAATTAAGTTCCAGGAAGGCTTCATGCTGAAAGCAGACTGTGGCTCTTAGTGCTGAATAACATATATGATACTCAGTACAAAGAATGAAACCTCAAAGAGGAGCATTAAATAAATTGTCACTCATTTAATACATTAAGCAGTAATGAGTAAACACTCTAATTTTTAGAAAGGGAAAAAAGTTCAAAGAAATATCCCAGGCAACAGAAACAAGCACAAGAGCTCTCAATAAGAGAAAGTATTAATTTTTTTTGCCTACTTAGGATGAGATAGTTCAGTCATGTCAGAACAAGGAAGAGTGTGAAGAATGCATGCTTTTTTCCTCTCCCAGGGAAATACATTCTAAGAACCCTAAAAGCATATCCATAAGTTTTAGTTTTTTTACATAAAGTCTCACCAACTTAACTTTCATGAACTAGAAATTCTCTGTATCTTCAAAAATGGGAAGCCATAGTGCAGAGGATAAACCAGAAGAAAGATCTGCAATAGTACTTTGACTTATAGAATTTCATGTCTTAGGTTCATTAACAACCTTTTACCTTTTGCTATATCAAATAATCATCCTTCCAGCTGCTGCAGGTTCTTCTGACAGAGCTCTGAACAAGCAGCCCAACATTAAGTGGACTTAGTTTAGGTAACATTGGACATCTGTGGTCATTTCTACTCTTGTGGTGTAATCACTAGGCTATAAATTTTTATTCTATCTTAACTGCATCTGAAGCTCCCCAAAATTTCCTGTTCTTACCCAGTGGCAAAGGGGACCAACCACAAGCAGCAAGATGACTGGACACATCATTTAAATACCAAAATGGATCACGACTGTATTAGCTCAGAGCTAGTTAAGACCTCTGTTCTGACTCATCTTTATAGCATGAAGACATACTCACTGGCCCTCATTTCCACACAGAAAACCCAAACCTTATTCTGTGCCAAACATGCCTTCAGAGAAACAAGGCATGGTCCAGTGAATATAGAATGCCAGAGACAGACTGAGGAAAAGAAATCTCAGTTTGCTTCCTGAACATAAACAAAGTCGTTGAGCACTGTAATACTAAAAAGTATTTGCCAATGTTAAGCACATATTGCATAAAGTATTACACAAATAACAGCAGTATATTCATACCTGTGTGGGCTTACCTTTAATTATATCTGCAGGTTTTACAGACTTCGAAAGTATTTCTTCTGTTTCCAATGCATCCCTCTTCCTGTGCAGTTAGTCAAACACAGAACAAACCAAAAAAGTCATTGAGATGAGACAATGCCTTTTTAAACACTGCAAAATTCAAGTTGTTTTTGTGAGTCAGCTGTCCCTCCCTTGCAGTACAGGAGGACCCTTGTCTTCAGCTAATCTGCTATCAGGGCTCAACAGCCGTTTGTGCATTTGCATCCCCAGTGCTTGGTGGGGGGGCAAGGATGAGGCTGCATCTGGAGCAGAAAATGGAAAAGACAGGGCAAGATGGAAGAGCAGCACTTCATTTTAATGCAGGAGCTGCTGGGGGAGGAAACCACCACACAGCCAGCTATACCTTTGCTGTTTCTGTGACACTGGGAGCAGAGTTTTGCAAGTGGGAAGCAGGGATTAGCTCTTCAAATGGGAATAATCAATTCCCATTTCCCTGGCACAGGAAAAGTAGGCAAAAGACCACACCCTGCAGTCTTTGGCTTGTTTTGCCTACTGGCTTGAGTGGGCTCCAGACGGAAATCCAGCTCAGCTGGAAAACTTCTTCCCTTGTAATACGTCCTGTTAGTGGATTGCAAACCAGGAAGTGTGTATGTTTAAATAAGAGTGTCTTACCACTCATTTTGGCTAAGGGCTAAGAATTAGAAGACAACATCTGTAGATGCATCAAATTTTCATCCAAGAGAACAATGCTACGTCAGAGTGATTCCTCTACATTCCTGTGCTCCTTGTTACATCATGCTGACTGCATCACTGACAAGGGCAATTAGGGAGCTATGGTCTAGGACCAGAAAGAGTCCTCGAAGCCTTTAAACACAGTTCTTTTCTTCATATAATCCCAAATGAAAATTTACCAAATGGAATTAAAACCTGGTCCCCATCTCCCACATGTACTTCCGCTGGAAGGCCAAGAAAAGATGTAATCCATTTCATCTTTCCTTTTATTCATATCTATTTATAGCTTTAACCAAAGCATACAGATGGGAGTAATTACAACGTCAACACATCACTCTCTTCTTAAGATTGTTAGTTTTTCTATTGGTAAAATTGTGCAAGATGAAGCATTATCTGGAAAATACATGTTTGTTGCAACTTGATAAAGCACCAGCCAGAGATGTAAAAGAGTGTCATAACTTATTTGACTTCTCCAGGGAAACATTATTTTTCCTTTATGTTTGGCAAAGTCTGAGATTATAATTAAACAGTGTTAAAGTTAATCCCTCATCCTACTTCTTTGAGAAGCTAGGCAGTAACTGGCACAGAGACGGGCTGAGCCCCCTTGTCCCTGGCTAAGCTTATCCGAGGAGATCAGCTTCACAGAACTGTAAGTATGGCCCAGACCCTGTTGTACAGCTTACAGCTACTCCACAAACAAAATGTTTTGGGCATGCAGGGGCAAAGCTTGTCCTCACGCTGGCCCTGACTCTGTGCTGAAGCCCATCCCACTGCTGTGTGGGGGAAGAGCCGTGGAAGAGTGATCTGCCCCGTGCATGTTGACAGCAGCAGTGCCGGGCAGGGATAAGCCACCCAGCCCCACCCCACGCTCCCGACTGTGGCCCAGGGAAAGCAAACAGGCAGAGGCAGCCCACAAAACTTTCACGAGCTGCTGCAAGCAACGCTAACCTATTTTCCTTCCTGGCTATTGTTCCTCATGTGCTTTTCCTAGTCCCATAGTAGTAGAGCAGGTCCTCTGCTATGCCAGACTAACAAAGCTGGATACTTCCTCCACTTTTGTGATTAAGAAGAAGAAATGAGGTGGGCAAACAGCCCTTTGGTCTTTGGGGTATCAGTGGGAAGACATTGTTGGGGCAGCAGTGGGCCAGGCTGGGCACGGGAGCTGCCTTCTGTGGGCCCTGAATGTCACTTCTGGTCCAGAGTTTTGTTAAAAATAAGGATCAGTTTTGGTGAAATTTTTTAGGCATTGAGTTTAGTACCTGCAGTTACTTTCACCTCAGAAAAACTGGAATGGTTTGGGTCAATGTTATTATGATGTTTCTGACAAGAATTGTAGAGAGGAGACTATTTTATTATAGAATGCTACCTCATCATCATCATGGCTGGGCTTTGCGAACGAAGATTTGGGAAGGGCTCTACCCACGTTTGTTGCAAGCACGTTGATGGCTGAAAAGGCCAATACAAGATAGGCATGTCCAGTTGCAAAAGGCACAGCAGAAAGACTCCTTAGGTGGTATGTTCTGCAAGGCACAATTCTTTCTGCGTTGCCTTTTCTCCTCAAGAGTGATCCTGCGTGCTTTCTCAAAAGCATCAGCAGCGTTATACATGGTGCGTCTCCAGGTATCCCGATTGGAGGCCAGAGTAGACCAGTTATGTTGATCAATATGGCCAAGGCTGAGATGTTGTTTCAGGGAGTCCTTGTATCTTCTCTTTGGGGCTCCTCTCTTGTGGCAGCCAGTGGCAAGTTCACCATAAAGCAAGATCTTAGGGAAGCGGTGGTCCTTCATCCTGGAGACGTGCCCTGCCCAGCGCAGCTGTGTTCTCAGTAACATGGCCTCAATACTTTGACTGCTGCTTGTTCAAGAACAGATGTATTGGTCACATAATCTGACCAGTGGATGTTTAGGATTGAATGGAGGCAGCGTTGATGGAAGCGCTCTAGGAGACGCAGGTGGTGACGGTAGATGATCCATGATTCAGATCCGTATAAGAGAGTAGACAGCACTATGGCTCTGTAAACACTGATCTTTGTACTTTTCTTCAGGTGTTTGTTTTGCCAAATAGAATGCTACCTAACACAGTGAATATAGATTTATAGGTTAAGCCCGAAGTGTGTGTTGAAAAAATTTGTTTTAAAAATAATAAAACCATTTAGTGTTAGTGAAGGTATTACTGTACATCTATTCATATATGTAGGAATTTATTTCAGTGATTAAACAGAATTTTGGAGCCTTCGACCACCACAACTTCCACCAGCCCTTCTCTGTTTATAAGCAGCAGGTCAAGCTGTAAGAAGGCCAGCTGTGTCAGGAAGTTCTCTTCCACACACTCCAGGAATCTCTTAGACTGCCTCCTCTCTGCTGTGTTGAGTTTCCAGCAGACATCTGGCAGGTTAAAGTTTCTCACAAGAACAAGGGATGATGATTGTGAAACATCAAGCAGCCGCTTGTAGAATACTTAATCCACCTCTTCAGCCTGGCTGGGGGGTCAATAACAGACTCACACCACGATATCTGCCTTGTTGGCCTTCCCCCTCATCCTTGGGGGGCACTCAATCTTACCATCACTGTCCTTGAGCTCTATATAGTCAAAACACTCCCTAATGTACAGAGCCCACACACACACACTCCTTCCTCGTTCTTTTATTGCAGAGTACACCCAAACAATATGTAAGAGTGGGACTGTTGCTGCCCTATGACCAGCTCAGTAGAGCAGCCCAGAGAATGTGCAGTACAACACTAGTAGCTGATTGGCAACATATGGGATACCAAATACATTTTCATACAGAATATCTGTAAACCAAAAGCAAATCTTTCAAAGTTTAATAGTTTCAGAACCAGAATATACTGAGCAAGAGTGGGAAGCCTCCTGCTCAGGCTGTCTGCAGACCCAGACAGGGAGCACTAACTCAGCTTATGGTAAATTATTGCTTTTCAGATTCACTCTCAATCCCCGACCTCAGATGTGCTGTTAAAATATGACAGGGGAAGGCAGTTACTCCAAGTATAAACAAGCTTTGTTTTAGCGATGGTTCTTGTTGTGGAGCCTAGGGCTGTCCTGCATCCTCAGAAATGTCATTTCCCCCCCACCATCCTACTCCCTGTAGCCCAAGCTGTTGTTTCTTTTTTTGCTAGCTACAGCTTAAATTGGTATTTTTAAAATCCCAGCCAGAGCTTCTTTGCTACACGGCATGTCAAGGGCCCTGTCACCTTTGGGGGCTACCATGTACTGCTGGCCCCTGGGTGCAACATGAACAAAGCTGGTGGGTCCAGCTCATCTCCAGTGGGATGGAGGCCCAAAGCTGTGCTCTTTCAAAGCTCAGATGTGAGAAGAGCCAGGACGCACTGGGGATGTGGAGTCTTAGAGTCAAACATGTGGGGCACCCCTTCCCCGGGCAGACACCTCTCGATGAATTCTCTTTCCTTTGTCTTCACACAGTGCATCTGGGGTGTGTTTTCTCTCTACCCCAATTTTTCTTCTGGGCTCAAGACATAGTTCAGAGCTCCCCTTTCCTAGCCTTTATTTCCTCCCTGTTTTCAGTTAGGCATCTCTACTTATACAGAAGCACAGGCACTAAGATCTGCCTGCAATTGCAGTTCAAAGCCTGCATTTTGGAGGTGAGGGTATTCAACTTGCATTTGTGGGTTTCCATGTTCTCGAGTAGAGAAGACCATCCAACCCACTTCTTATGTACTGGATGAGTTCTCTAACCTTTAGTACCCCTCATATAACTTGGTGTTTATTGTTTGGTTTGGTTTTTTTTAATTAAAAAAGAAAGAAAATCTCTATCCCTGCACAATTTTATAAGTATAATATTGGTGTCTACCTCTGAAGAAAGTTATGGGCAATGGTTTTGGCCACTCCACCCTCAGATTATGGGTTATTATTACCCCCATTCTGAGATTTGTAACTCTTCCCCAAGCATGGGACAGGGAAACTAAGCCCGTAACTGTGTTCCAAATACCACTCCTGAGACCTAAATGAAATATTGCAAAATATTTGCCCGCATGTTTTGCCTAGTTCTTACCACTGTCATTGGCCTTTACTTTAAATTATCTTTCTCTAGTCCTTGTAGTTACTGCTGAGATAAAAATAGCCTTAAGGACATTAAGGAGTGTTTTAATTCACGACTCTAGTCTATTTGTGTTACCTTAATATTGAAGAAATAATGCTTATTGTGGGGTTTCTTTTTAATCAGGAAGGCAAAATATCAAAACCAAATGCAGACTGAGCCATGCTGCATTATTGCATAGGACCAGTAGATGGCAACCACCCCTTGCAGTGTCAAAGGTAAGTGAGAGTTGTTCAGGTAGGGGATTTATTAGATGACAGTTTGAGCAGCAAAACTCTGCTGCTCCACTCAAGAAGAAAGCAGTAGTGGTATTTTTCACTCCTTCTTCCACATGTCTTTTGGAAGGGAGCAATAAGTTGCCCTTTTATATAGTAAGTTTTGACAAATTATAATTGTGACAATCCATTTGACTAAAATATCATATGGCTGCTCCTTGCTGCTAATATCAGTCAAAAATACCCCAAGACAGTGGGAAAAAAAAATCCAAAGCAATCAGACTGCCTTATCTTCCACAGGAATAGCCTTAAGTTCTTACAATGATTAATTAGATTCATTATTACTTTTGGTGAAAGCAGTTAGAACTGAGTAGCAATGATCCTAGGATCGGAAATAGATTTCCATTTAGGAACTGACTGAGGCTATTGTCATATTAGCTAATTAATTCTGGTTATATGAGTGGCCTTACAGAAATTTTTTGACATGATCAAGTTTGAAGAAATTCTATTTTTTTTCTACAACATCAGATTAAAAATTATTCATTTCTAGGAGCAAGAACTGTAAAGGTTTGAAAAAATCCCATCCGAGAACCTTGTATTTACACTTCATAAAAGAAGTTCCTTCATTAAAACAGGAGAACAGTTGTGGAAATACATCTGTAACCTTGCTAGAAGGGTGTGCTGGTTTAGAGGTAAACCAGCAGGGGAAATGAACTCAACTCAGAAGAGAGATTATAAATCAGAATAACAATTTAATAAAATAATACAATAAGTACGATTATACAAACAATTGGTTTTAACCCACAAAAACCAAATGTATAACCCAGCACTCTGAGGCATGAACAGAGTGGTGTTCTTTGAGCCCCCTGAGTCCAAAGTAAAAGGAGAGGGGAAAACCTGTTGGTGAGGGTGCTGTTGCAGTCTGGACAAGAGTGGTGATTGCAGTCCGGGCAAGAGTGATGGTTGCAGTCTGGTTGAAAAGTGGTGGTTGCAGTCCAGGCGAGAGTGGTGGTTGCAGTCTGGTTGAGAGCGGTGATCTGCAGTCTTCCTCTGGATCCCACGAGTGGTTAAAAAAGTTCCAAGACTCCAAGATTATATATTCTCCAGTTCAGACAGGAATGCCCAGCACTTCCCTCAGGGTGGGGAGTTCCACACAGGGTGTGAGGACAGGAGCATCTTCTTATCTCACAGGCCTCTTAACACCTAGTTTATAGCCTGAGGAGTCAGGCTGCTCTGGGCAGAGGGTGTAAATGGTCTATTGATAACAGTTTCTGGGAAATGGCATGGAGGGCTCTAGAATACACAGTTTTGGTTACACCCATCCAGTGATGAACTGGTCCCAGCTGTTCTAACTAGGACAAAGAGTACTTAACTATCTGTAGTCATATTAAGTTTTCTTTTAGCATTGATTTAACCATGTTTTTTGCATTTGTTTTCAAGAAGGATTAGTATACATAATACATGTGTGGATGTACATAGAAGTAGAGTGTCTATAGTGCAGAAAAAACCAAGACCTTTAGACCTCTGAAGGATTCCAGCATAGCCTAACATTGTCATTAGCAATTTTAAAAAGAATACACTATAAATAGCTAAACCAGCCACCAAGAAGAGTACTGTCACTTAGTAGAAGTAAACCAAAATACTCTGCATTACTGGCATGCCTCCTTCCAAGTTCTCAACCACTTTGCAAACCATTAACTTGAAATGCATTCACTTGCACCCTTGCAGTACAAGGTGTATGTTTATTCTCAGAACTCACACTTTTGCTAAGAAGGCTTGAAAAACCTACTTGAGAGATAAAGCACAACCTTTTGCTTTTTTTAGAGCTACAGCTCGATCAGCTGTGAATTTCTATCAATGACTTTGAAATGACGAGAAAACCAGCTGGGATCCATTCCTAGTGAATACAAGTGAGATTGCATTAGGAATAGCTTCTAAAATCCTTTTTGAAAACCACCAAACTTTTCTTGTTATCTCCTTAATCACATTATTTCCTTAATAACATTTATACTGTAAAAAAAATATTCTTTAATGAGATTTGAGGGGGTTTTATGCTTTAAAGAACTTAAAGACCTTCAGCATGGAGCTAAAATTTGAGCAACTTTATTTGCCTTAGCATGAGAAATTTCGTGACCTGTGTATGTTGTTTTTCATGTGGATCCTTGAGTTTTGTTAAGGGTCCAAGGGTTATCTTGGACTCTTCTTGCAGAGAACTGGAAAGCCAGTGAGATGATTTTTTTTCAAAAAAGGCAAGGAAAGAGAAGTCTAAATGATTTAGAAGGAATTTTTAGACAAACAATAAAAATACTGCTCTGTTTATAGTCACACTTTTTTTAGCTCAAATGTTTGAGGAGGACAGATAGTTTTAAAGATTCAAGGTCTGTTGTTTCCATGAAGGGCAGAGGAAGGTCTCACTCCTGTTTTCTGGTACTTATCACAACAGAAGTTTGCAAGAGACCACCAAGGACAGTAACTCTCCAGTAAAGTTTAGTTCAAAGGAATCCGTGTGGAAATTCCCTTCCGCTCAATACTTCATACATATCACAGATCACAAACTGCACCCTCATGCACTGTAACAATAGTCAGATTTACAGCAGAATCCACCTCAAAGTCTGGAATTTTACGTGTTAGATATCCATGTAGGTGTCAGAGGCATCTCCAAAAGCTTGTGCTGTCTTTCTCTCAGGTGTGCATTGAAATGTGTATTTGATGAGCTGTGACAAAGTGTTCTGAAGATCGAGGTCTGGTAAGAGTGTGCACACCTCATGTATGATGGCAAAAAGGCCCTGGAAAAATGTAATTACAGCCTTTTCACTCTTCTCCTCATGCACTTTCTAAAATTGGGAAAGCTCAAATTGCCCCCACTACTGTGCAGAAAAACAGTCTCTGGGCTGTTTTTCGCAAAACATTTCTGTGTCTTTGATTGAGACACTGGAAATATTTCTGGTTGAGCAAAGCCATAGTATGTTGGCTGGCAGACTTGTGTGTTTGATCACATTATAGTGGAGAATGAAAGTATGATTGAGTGCTGAAGCAGGTGCTTGAACATTGACTTTTAAACAAAGAATGAAGCACAGATTTGCATGGGGACTTTGCTTACCTGACCCTTATTTCAGATGCCATTTGAAGCATAATTTGAAGGAGAGATAACCAGGGACACAGTCCAGTAAGGTGCTGACTGATTCTGAGGTGGCACTGGATTGCAGTGAGATTCAGAGATAATCAAACTTGGCAGAATCTGAACCATAATAAATTACCAAGATAAGATGGGTAATGAAAGAATGTGAAATGCAGAAGATAAGTTTATATGTCTTGACAGCATTCAGCGTGACTTTTGTAATTATTAACTAAACCTTAAAGCCTGAAATAGTCCTTATTCAAATGCCTTAGTCTTTTTTCATATTCTCTCCTAACAACAACGTCTCCTCACATTTCCACAATGAGGGAAAGGAAGACAACAGATCCACCTCATTCATCCACAAATCTGAGTGAAGGGAAGGAGAAGTTAAGACTGAAGCAAGAGGTCGGCCTGATTAGCGGAGTGTCATTAATTGCAGGCACAATGATAGGCTCGGGGATATTTATGTCCCCTGAGTGGGTACTACATCATATGGGGAACCCTGCCAGCAGCCTGCTTATCTGGGCAGCATGTGGTCTCCTGGCCGTGTTTGGAGCCTTGTCGTATGCTGAGCTTGGAACCATAATTAAAGAGTCTGGAGGAGAATATATTTACATTTTGAGGATTTTTGGTTCTTTTCCTGCTTTCCTTTTCGCCTACACTTCTGTCATCCTGGTGAGACCAGCTGGTTTGGCAGCTGTCTGTCTGAGCTTTGCAGAATACGCTGTTGCGCCGTTCTACCCAGGATGTTCCTCTCCACAGGTTGTCATCAAATGCACAGCTGCTGCCTGCATCCTGCTTTTAACTATCATCAACTGTCTCAATGTGAGGCTGGCGACGTCTGTTATGAACATTTTTACAGCTGCCAAACTCATGGCTTTGTTGGTGATCGTGGTGGGTGGACTGGTGCTCCTTGCCAAGGGACAAACTCAGAATTTTCAGAATGGTTTTCAAGGCACGAATGCTCGTATTGGGGCAGTTGGAGTGGCATTTTACCAGGGACTCTGGTCCTATGATGGGTGGAACAACCTGAACTATGTAACTGAAGAACTGAAGAAGCCTGAGGTGAGTGAGTGAGATGGGCTTTACTTACTCAATGCTGCTGTTAATATGTTTGATTCTACCTGTGAATCTTTTAAGAGGGGTAATCAAGGGATTTACAGTGAGGATGGTGAGGCACTGGCACCAGTTGCCCAGAAAAGTTGTGGATGCCCCATTCCTGGAAATGCTTAAGGCCAGGTTAGATGGGGCTCTGAGCAACCTGGTGTAGTTGAAGGTGCCCCTGCTCATGGCATGGGGGTTGGAGCTAGATAATTTTTAAGGTCCCTTTCAATCCAAACCATCTTGTGATTCTATGAAAGCCCTAAAATACCCCATTGACTGCAAAAAAACTATTAGGCAGCACTTGGATGTTTTGGGGATGAAGTTTTGTCTTAGTGTTTAGACTGTAGACATCTAGATTTATTCAGAAAAGTACTCACTACTATAATCCATAAAGGATCCTCAACACCACATAAAAGACTTGATCCATAATGTATACATCAGAAAACCACTTTATCTCTCCCCATTGCATGGAGGGGCAGCTTCGAACAAGCCAAGTCTTGCTGGAGAGAGAATCTAACTCTTTGAATGATCCTTGCCTTTAAACATCTACTTTTTTGGCACGTGTTCAGTCCATGCTATAGTCACTGAAGTAGCTTGCTTACATTTCACATGAGCCTTTTCTGTGCCATATTACCTATTTTCACAGATCAGACAGTACAGCGGTGAACAACTCTTATTTTGGAAAGAGCTGTGTTAGTGCAGAGTGTAGAGAATGTGCTTTCTACCAGTGCAGCAAACAAGATCCTACAGATTAAATGAAAATACACAGTTAAATATTAACCTAAATGGCAGCAAAGATCGCAGGGTCACGTTGCACTGTCTCCCATAGGATCGTGAGCACTGATACTCAGGCCCTTGCAGAGGACATTAGGAATTGCTTTATCTTGTCCTATGGTGGGGTTGGGGAATGCAAAAATTGATATTTCAGGTTCTTAGATGTATACAGTTGCCTTTTCCCAGTATTTTCAATTGCATAAGACAGTGTTAGTTGATTTTATTGAGTCTTAAAATGATTCTGTGGTGTTCTAAGATAGCATCCTGTTAATAAGGAAAATAAAATATTTCCCTCCTAGAGCAAATCCTTTTTGAGATTTTGAGATCAAAACCCAGCTTTGATTTAAACTGTAGAGGAGTTAAATGTAATACAACACACTCTGGAACTTCATTTACGGCAGTGCAATGTTCATGGGAAGATGCAGCACAGCAGGACACATAACACACTAATCAATATTAAAGTAATCAAAAAGTATGCAACAGACATCTTGGGCAGCTATGAGCCAAAATCTTTTTAATAAGATTTGGTGGGTTCTTTTTGTTTGATTTATTTTGGTTGGTTGTGGGCTTTTTTAGACTAACTTTGGAAATGTACAACCTTACAGCCTGACATCTTTGGGAGCTGGTGTAAAAACTGCCATGTGAATCTGGATCTAAGTCTTGTTCTGTGGAAAAGCTTAGGGAGCGAAGGAATTTGAATGAGAGACGTGGGTGGTGGTAAAAACAAAACAAGCAAAAAAAGCCCATTGCAGGCATAAATGTGCTGCACCTAACACTGCTGTCACCCCTTTTCCAGGTGACCCTTCCCAGAGCTGTGATGATTGCCATTCCTTTGGTTACGTGCCTGTATTTGCTGGTGAACGTGAGCTACTTAGCAGCCATGACTCCCTCTGAACTGCTGTCTTCAGGAGCTGTGGCTGTCACTTGGGGGTGAGCTCTGCGTGTGGCAACACACCCAACGCAGCCCAGTGAAATATTGATTCTCTCCTGAGTTTCAGGAGATTTAGGTCTATTCCCCAAAGAAATGGTAGCACTTCAATGGTCAGGCCAGGAACATCAGTCAGGCCAGGTTTATAGGGAAGACAATGAAGAGGAAAGTTGATGAGAGGGCTGGAGCACCTCTCCTTTGAAGACAGGCTGAGAGCTGGGGTTGTTCAGCCTGAAGAAGACAAGACACTGGTGAGACTTTATAGCACCTTCCAGTACCTACAGGGGCTACAAGAGAGCTGGAGAGTGACTTTTCACAAGGGCCTGTAGTGATAGGACAAGAGGAATGGCTTTAAGCTGACAGAGGCTAGATTTAGATTGGTTATAAGGAAGAAATTCTTTACTGTGAGGGTGGTGAGACACTGGAACACGTTGCCCAAAGACAATGTGGATGCCCCATCCCTGAAAGTGTTCAAGGCCGGTTTGGATGGGGCTTTGTGCAACCTGGTCTAGTAGGAGGTGTCCCTGCCCATGGCAGGGGGGTTGGAACTGGATGATCTGTTAGGTCCTTTCCAACCCAAACCATTCTATGAGTTTATGATTCTGTGGTTCTATGAAGCAGGCTGCGCAACCCAGCTCTGTCAACTACAGAGCAGTGTATGGCTTTCCCCCACCGAAGGCCAAGGCTGACCAGCCCCATCTGGCCATGGTCTCCAAGGCATCAAGGCTGCCAAGATGGCACATCCCTTACTCCTCGTTCCCATTTATTCACACTGGAAACCTGTGGCTCCCATCCAGCTTATGTTTCATCCTGTGGAAAGTGTCCATAAAGAAGAGCTGAAGGGCATACCAGTAGCATCTCCCCATAGGCACTGGGAATGCAGTGATGGCACATATCCAGACCTGAGGACTGGTAGATGCTCCACATTTTAAGTATCTCCATAGAAATGGAGAGGGCAATGTGCTGCCCCGCTAATGCAGAGGCAGTGGGTTGGGAGTGAAATAGGAGCCAACTGGGTGAATCCTGTCCACTTGGCACCTGGAAATTAAAGCAGAGCAGAGTCTTTTGGTTCAGTTTCTACATATGTGGGGAAATAGAAAATGACACAGATCTCTACACCACCTTTGGGAAGTGTTATACACGGGTTGGGTAATCTTTGGTGACTGTAACTTTAATGGGCTTGTGCTTTGCCAGAGCTGCACGGAAACTGTTTGTATCTTCCATCAACCTGAAGCGTTTGGTGATATCAAACAGTCTGCATGCAAGACAAGGAACTTAGAAAGAGAAGGAAGGGACCATCATGAGAGATGTAGGCATCATCAGTGATCTTTCACCAGAACATCCAGCCTTAGTCTAAATATTTCCAAAGACACAGAATTTCTGATAGGCCTAAATGAGTTGTCTGGCAGAAGTGATAACATGGTATATCCACAGATTATGTTGCTGCTCATCCTCTTCCTAAAAAGTCAGCAGCAGCAGCTTTGCTTCTGTGTACTTTTCACAAGATTTCCAGCTTGAAGATCTGACTTGTCTCTTGCTGGATGTGTTCTCTAATAGCCTTTCGTGTCATTATAAATAGGAGCTTTTAAAGATCTAGTGCTTTGTTTGAGCATGTTGCAAAGCCTCACTAAGCTGCAGTGTCATGAACTTTCGCTGCACTTCCTTTCCCATCATTCCTGATTAACAAGTTATTTGTGAGCTTCCTCCTTTTAAACACATCTCTTTTTCCTGCCTGATTAACCTTTTCACCCAAGAGCACAATTCAGGAAGAAATATTGAACTAGCAATCAGAAAGGGGGGAACTCAAAAGCCTGGAGGACAGGTAGGTAACCAGATGCTGAAGAGAGGCTAATGGCCGTGGCTCAAGCAAGAGATGCAGCTATTCAGGCCATTAACAAAGCATGGGAGGAGTATAAAGTAGCCAGACTTGTCACATTTAAATGCATTTATTCCCCATATAAGAAGAAAACTGCCAGAGAGAAACATTGTTCTGTGGTGAGAGGTGCAGCCACAGGAGGGGCTCAGGAAACTCTCTGCAGCATTTCTTTGATGACAGTGATTTAACAGCAACTGCAGGTCTCAGTTTGCTTGTAAGAAGCTGCTTGCAGTAGCCCCTGTACTTCATTTCCAGGGTCAAAACAGTAAAGAACCAATCTCATAAATGCAAAGTACACAATTGCTAAAGATTTCATTATTAATTTTGTGATGTATCTTGTTTTCCCTTGATATCTTGTGGTTATGGAATTGCATGATTATAGGAGATGGCCAGATTCCATCATTTAAAAAGGGAAAAATTTTAGTTCTGTTTGTTGCAAGTATTAAGTATTCAAGCTTAATAACTTAAAGCCCGAAGGAGCATAATCCAGATATTAAGTTTCTAAGCTACATTTTTAAAATTATTGTGGTAGATAAGCTCCTGCTATGATTTTGGAAAGCTGAGATCTTGATTTTTTCAACATCTGAGAGAGTTGATACTAAAAAAGAGTACTGATGGCTCAAAGACATACAGTTCAATGGAAATATAAAGTGCTCTAAAAAACTTTTGAGTTTTGGATTTTTACCAGTTAGATGAACAGTGAGTTTGTTTGTGTATGTGTATATACATGTATGTGATAATTACCCCAAACACCAACATTTATTACTCAATTAATACTCTTCATGCTGCTTCATTCCAGATGACAATCTTCACTTTCAGGTGAGAAGATTATCATATCTTCCATATGTTTACCTTGAACTCTGTACCCCTGCTACTTCTTCTGTTACGGAGAAAGCAAACCACAAATGTCTGAACATGTTGTAGAAACAAACTTCTGGAATTCAAACCATTGCTTTGGCTTAAGTCTGATTCACGGAGTAGCAGAAATAGGTACATATAGGATTAAAGGATTAAATTCTTATGCATATTGGGGAAGAGGTTATAATGCAGAATATTTCTTCTGGTGTGGTGGGAACAGTTTTCCTGTGATTTCCAAGCTAATGTTGTTGGCTGTGATAGCAGTATCTCCAGGCTTTTTGCCACAGCATCAGTACATAAAAATGGGGGGTTTCCTCTTATGACAGCTTTGTACCCCATTGCACTGTGGACAGATGTAGATATATACACACCAGACACGAAGAAAAGCTGTCTTTCCTGGACAGACAAACTTATTAGTCACTAAATACTATAGGAACTGGAAGAAGATTTAAAATCATTTTAAAAGACTTCAAAAAGAAATTCAGTAAGTATAACTGAGGGAAGAAAACTGTCTGGTTCTACAGTGAATATTTGATACATCTACGAAGTGTATCTTATGCTGTGAACTCTTTCCCACCTCAGAGACAAAGTCCTGGGCAGCTGGGCATGGCTCATGTCCCTGTCGGTGGCACTGTCCACGTTTGGTTCGTCGAACGGCACGTTCTTCAGCGGAGGCCGCGTGTGCTACATCGCTGCGAGGGAAGGCTACATGGTAAGCACAAAATAAAGGGGTCTGCCTTGCTTTGAGCAGCTTTACCTTCTTGTGACACTAAAGCAGAGTGGAAAACACTGTGTATGTTCAGCTGTCAGTGATAACTCTTCAGGGGTTCCTCGCTCAAAGACTTTAACCCCCATCTTTTTCAAATGTAATGTATATGTTGTCTCTGGGCTTTCTGCTCCAGTCAAGTGCTTTCAAAAAGACACATATTCACATTTAGCCTGAATTTTAAGAACAACTTCAAAATGAAACACTGAAATACTGCTGCGTTGGAGGACGGGGCACAGGCTGGGGGTGACTTAGCCAATGTACTTGTGAGGAGAGGGAACCTGGCCATGCTTGTGTGTTGCAAGGCACCCTTGCTTGCACTGGGAAGGAAGCCCAGCTGCCTTTGCATGCTATACTGACTACATAGGCTGGTCTCAGGGATGTTTCGGCCTTCTCGTGGGTAGGCCAGCTCTGATGCAACACAGGATATCTACTCTTCAAGCTTCATAGCAATTATGAGGTGACACCAAGCCTTACATCTCCCCTATCTGGGGTTTATCATTGGTTTTGTTAGGTGGGGCCAAATCTGGTAGCCCAGCAGAGATGAGGCTGCTGCGGCTCCCTCCTCCCTGGTCCAGCCAGTAATTTCAGCATGTATTCCCAGTAAGCACACACACACAAACACAGGTATACAACCTATATATGTACACACATACACACACCCAGACAGCAGGGCACATGTACAGACACACAGCACTCACACAAACACTAACAGCGCCGAAAGCCCCATCTTGTTCCCCTCTCTGGCTGTTTAGGGGTCTGTTAGGGGGAAATATATATAGAAACATTTGTACAATATGGTCCCTCCAGCAGTTGGGCTCAGACATTCAATTTGCCCAGTAGCTGCCCTTGCATCCCAGTCTCCCAGCTGCTGGTACCTGGGCATACAAGCCCCTGAGGTTGCTGCCCCATTCCAGCTGCTGATATGGACCCCCTCACTCACAGGTACACCACCTACAACTACCAACGCACTTCTCCAAAAAGAGGAGAAAAAAGACTGAGTTGCATTTGTCCTCCTCTGTTTTGAGCAGGCATATTGTGTTCCTCCAGGACCTCTCTGCTTTTGTGGTCCTTCCTACCCACATCATCT
This sequence comes from Lepidothrix coronata, assembly GCF_001604755.1. Lineage (NCBI taxonomy): Eukaryota > Metazoa > Chordata > Aves > Passeriformes > Pipridae > Lepidothrix > Lepidothrix coronata. The sequence continues at coordinate 253,265 of NW_016690219.1, forward strand.
GGCATTTCTGCTCTCAGGTGCAAAGGCATTGGAATAGGTTGCCCAGAGATGCTTGGATGCCCCATCCCTCGAAGTGCTCAAGGGCCAGGGTGGATGGGGCTCTGAGCTACCTGGTGAAGTGAAAAGTGTCTGCCCATGGCAGGGGGCTTGGAATTAGATGGCCTTTAAGGTCTCTTCCAACCCAAACCATTCCATAGGTCTGTGATTCCACACCAGCTCCACTCCTGGTTCATAGCAGGGAATCTTTTATGTATATGAATGACCAGGTTGATGGAGATGACTGGACTGGTGGTTACTGGTTTCAGTGGTTACTGGTTTCGGTGGTTGCTGGTTCTACAGCTTCTCTCACTGAGGACAGTGCCTGCTGTATCACGGCAAGCTCTGTGCTAAGCAGTTCACATTTGACCATACCAGGCTAAGAGCTGAATGCTTATGCCATTTCTCAGGCACTCAGCTCTAGCAGAAGTTGTTGCATGATATTTTAGTTAGGAATTAAAAATTAAATATAAAAAAGAAAAGAAAACAGCCTTTCTCATTAAACTTTCCAATGAACCAAACAATAAAGAGGCTACCAGTCCTCTTAGTGTTCTGAAACAAAACCTAATCTAAATTGAAGTTAATTACATAAATGTTTCAGGAGTAGTCCTTGTCTTATTTTCCAGTCATCCCAAGAGAAGTCAAGTCCCAGAGAGACACGCAGGGGGCAGAAGAGTGGGACCATGCACAAGGTTCTGATGAGGGCCAGGAAAGCTCTAATTTGACTCAGCCTTAGTCTGTCACATCGGTAGTTTGAAAACCTTGTTTTGCCTCCCCAAACTGAGCATATTTCATATGAAATCAGTGAGACACAATAAAAATACCCTCGAGGGAGATTTCCGTGTTTACGCTCCTTGGAGCTGAATTGCTTTTATATGATGCTTATTTGCTGGTTACAAGTGGCTCTGGCTGAGGGCAGAGCTCCCACCAGCGGCTGAGGGGATGAGTAAGGACCTCTGAGTACATGATATGATGATACACGGTTTTGCTTTGTCTTTCAGCCAGACATTCTGTCTATGGCTCATGTGCGACGCCTCACACCCTCCCCTGCACTCATGTTTACATCTGTGATGTCTTTAATAATGATAATATCGGGAAACTTCACCAGTATCGTGAACTTTTTCAGGTATGTGTGTGTAACGTTTCTGTTTGCATCCCCTGTGCTCCTGGTTTTATATTGTTTTATGAATATTTTCTTTCAATATTTTTTTAAGCCTGGGCTGTTACTTTCTAACCAATACTGGAGAGAGGAGGAGGAAAGACAGAAAAGAAAGAGCTTGGGAACCAGCATTTTTGCAATGCATGAATGCTTCTGTCACTATAGACTTAACTGGATGTGATTCATCCTCATATTGAAATGAATCTGTAATATTCAGATAATTCCAAAGTTCTCGTAGTTTATGTTGCAAAGGAAATGAATGCAAGAACTACTAAATTTATATCAATATTCTCCTTTTTAACTGGAGGCATGAACATCTGGGATCTGCAAGGCAGGCCTGACATTCCTGGATGATCTCACCCCAGATGTAACGCTGTCTATTTTTTCTTTTTATTCCAGTTTTATAGCATGGCTTTTCTATGGCATGACTATTTCTGGGCTCCTGTATTTAAAAATCAAGAAACCAGAACTGCCAAGGTCTTACAAGGTGAAGTAATAACATAAACCCCTCAACCCCTTTTCCTATATTGCCCAAATAACTAAGAAAACATTATGAGAAAAGAGTGAGCACTGGTTGCTTACAGATTTAATGTGGTTGTCCTTTTTTTTTTTTATTTTCAAGTTCTGTCTCAGCAAAGTCACCAAGAGGGTTGAGGTGGTGTGGATATACAGGCATAAGTCAAGGCTGAATTCTCAGTTTTGATAAGTTAATAATGCACTTCCCCCTCACTATGGAAAATATGTCTACCATATCCTCTTTTTTTCTAAAAGATTTAAGAGATAAATGAAGAGATAAATGAAGGATGATTTTGACAACAATGCAACCACCTGCTTATGCTCTCAGACTCTGGTCACACTCCTCAGAGGGTAGTTCAGGTGTAAGAGTCTTGCAGAGAAAAAATAACTCAGGTAGAATGCTCCAAGTCCTTTGAGATGGCCAGGGGGCAGGTTTGTTCCCCACAAAACAGAGGAAGGAGATCAGGAGTTACGTGTTTTGCCCTCTGATGCCATGAGCGGGCTGAGCTGCAGTGCTTCCTCAGTGACTGAGGGAAGTATCTTCACAGAAAAGATCCCAGGAACATAGGATCCATGAGACCATGAAGGTAAGACAGTGACTTTTCCCTGAGTTGAACGAACATCCTGGTTACTATGAGGTTCCTCCAGGAACTAGAGGACAGGCTGTGCAAAGCAATATTGAGTGTCCTTTAGGGTTTAGCACAAAGAGCAGCAGCGCTCCGTTAGGCCTTCCAGTCACTGGCTTCTGCTGCGCTATCCTGAAATTAGGATGCTGGATAAGGATGTTCACCCAACTTGTCTGAATGGGCTTTAAGAAGTTCTGTTTCTACAGTAGTGTTTCATACACTGCATAGAACTGCCACAGTTCTCCCAGCCAATCCATCAAGGATGTCAGCCTGCTCAGCCTTTGGCTTGATGACCTGACTCTTTTCTTAACTAGAAGCAGCTGATGTCTGAAGGTTTCAGGTCAACTAACAATGTATGGCTGATGTCAACTGACAGTGTATGGCTGATGTCCTGCAGAATCTGTGCATCTGTTGACAGTTTATATTTAGAGGAAAGATTTCCTTGGTTTGAAAGCAGTAATTTTTATTAGACTTTGAGGGAGAGTGGCTTCAAATTCAAGTTTAAATGCTTTCTGACTAGGCTTACAGAGATTGCCTCTGAATTACATGAGTCTTTACACTAATTGTTTTGCTTTCACAGGTACCAATTATCATTCCCATAATTGTGCTGATGGCAGCTGTGTACCTGGTGTTAGCTCCCATCATTGATCAACCCCAAATCGAGATCCTCTACATCATCGCCTTCATTTTCAGTGGCATCATTCTTTATTTCCCACTGGTTCGCTTCAAGTGCCACCCTCGCTTTTTGCAGACTGTCACCTTACACCTCCAGTTGTTCCTGGAAGTTGCCCCGACCACTAAGGATACAAACTGAGATAACATCCTCCAGTCGCATGGAGGATGTTGCCTGCACCTCACGTTTTATCCTGGCACCTTGGTTTTCAAGACTCAGAAAATATTCTTCTGTAAAGACGAATGAGTAGAATGAATGTGACAATGAAGTGTCCAGGTGAGATGGACTAGAGCTGACTCCTCAGGTTTCCTCAAAATTCTGGGGAGGTGTTTTTCTCCTTTTTGTATATTTTCCATCCTAAGAGGGCCTGTTCATCAAAATCTCAGATCTTATATTTCAAGCTAAAAGGCAACAAAAGGCAGACAATGAAATATTATTCCTATAGCAGGCTGGGACCCTAAGCCATTCCTGCCAGTGCCTTTAATTATTTCCACCTAGTTCTGCCCACTGTGACCACATAGTTTCTCAAATCAATAATGCATGGGCTCACCATGGTCACAACAAAAAAAACCCCTTTTTCACTCAGGTATTTGCTCTGGGAAGACCTTGCTTCTTCCAGTCCTAGGTGCACAGTCACAACAGTCCTTTCTCTGTCCCAAATCATCCTACATCTCCTGTAGAAAAACCTCTAATGTGACACAAAAAGTACTTTAAAGTTCTGTCAGTTTACTCGGTTGAGAATGCACTTGTCATATGGGATCCATCCACTCATGGTGAGGACACAAGCGACATCACTCAAGTACCAACAGTCACCCAGTAGTCTTACTGTAATTCCCCTGAAGACAAATAACTTACCTTGTAACAAAGTAAACAACAGACAAACAGAAAACCCCCAAGAGCACATGTGCCAGCAAGGCACTCTTATTGGGAATTAAAGAAACCACATACATTAGGAGAAGTGTGGCCAGCAAATCAAGGAAATACTCTGTCCCTCTGGACTCAATATCTGAAATCATGCATGAAGTGTTGGGCTTTGCTGTTCAGCTGGAGTTGTGAAGGCCCCAGGGTCAGGCTCTTCTTGGTAGTGGCAACTAAAGGCAACAGCCACAAGTTGTGGCTTGAGTTGTTCAGGCTGGACTTAAGGAAAATTTTGTCACCACGAGGGCAGTGCAACCTTGGAGCAGTGTGCATAAAGGTGGTGAGATCTCAGTTCTCTTATATTTTCCACCACAGCCACTTCCACAAAATTCTTTGATTCTAAAGGCACAGCACAAAAGTCATGGGCTATGCTCTCTCCCAGACCTGACACACTGAAGCCTCTGTTGTTTCCCATTACCTGAGGCTCAACCGTTTTTCTCCTGTTCTAGGGGAAAGAGAGATATTACATGCTGTTTTCTTCCAATTTGTCCAGATTGTTTCAGGATAAGATCTGTCCTGTCATAGACTAAAACGGTCTAGGAGTTAGTCCCTAAAATGCCTAGTTATATCATAAAGTACTGAAAGTTATTGAGGTCAACTTTCTGTCAGCATTCTTCTACCGATGTGTACCTAACTGCTGCTGTGATCTTGGAACAGGGCCACTTGATCCTTCAGGCCTCTTCCCAGGCTCATCTCAGAGCTGTGTATCTGATTACAATCTCATTCTGCAATGCCATCCCTTCTGTTCCTCTGAGTGGTGATACCAGCAGCTACAGGGATGCAACAACAGTCTGTTTTTCCAGGTGTTAGGTATGATAATGGGATAGGCCAGTTGCCACTCATGCAAATCCTCAGCTTAAACAGTGTTTAGGATTTCCTTCTGATTTTTACTGGCATTGTCAACAAAGGCGAATGAAGGAACAGTGTTCCCTCCTGAATCCTATGACAATGCAAAATTCTTGGGATGCCTCTCTTAAAGGACAGTATGTACTTAAAAGCACTGATGAGCTCAGGAGGTCTAGGTTACCTTTCCACCACTACTCCAGGCCCTTCTTCTGATGTCAGGCAAGCTTCTTAATGGAACTGCATGTCAGCCACATATCTAAAAATTAATAATGGCCAGTCTTCGCGAGCGAAGATTTGGGAAAGGTCATTAACTCTTCGAGCCTGCGCAGTGGATTTTTTAGACTTACCCCTTTAGATAAATAGCCTTTATATGTTATTGGTGTATGGACATAGGAAGCTGGAAAGCTGCAAGTATCATATATTGCACCAATCTCNTTTTTTTTTTTTTTTTTTGGAAACCACCTCTGTTTCCTTCACCTGTTTTATGGAGCACAGGATTGTGCTCTTCTGAACTGGAGACTAGTAACAAGTGGTCCCTTCCAACCCAAACCATTCTATGATTCCACCTACAGCGCGTATCTAAAAAGTGAGATTTTAAAAGCTTATTCAAGGGTTAGACATGCACTCAGTTGAGGCTTTAGCCACCTATCCTGGTGTTCCAAGTACAATCAGAGTTGGCATTGCCTGCATGCAATTCCTGTGGAACAGGAGTCATTCTCACTGTTTGATATTATGGGTGTAGTGCACTATAGATGATGGGAAGATGGAAGAAATAAGTGGATTGCTCAGTCATACAGGAAATGTGTGGAAAATATGACTGTTTCCCCAAGGTCCAGTCAAGCATGTTACCACCTAGCCCATCCTTTCTCCCTGTGCACCTGTGACATATGAACACTGATAAAGAACACAAAAAGACTTACCCCTTTAGATAAATAGCCTTTATATGTTATTGGTGTATGGACATAGGAAGCTGGAAAGCTGCAAGTATCATATATTGCACCAATCTCATTTTCCATAGATATTACTGTAACAAGATGTTCTTTTTATTTGTGTTGCCTAGGATTTGCAAGCACAGGTGTTTATAATGCCAAAACAAGATGCTGAAAGCTCAGAGAATTGCAAGATAATTACAATAAAATGGGCATTACAATGAAGTGAGTTAATGTGGCTGTTTCTGTTTTTTCATCCAAGAAAAACAATTCTGTAGAAATTTTACTGCATGATCATAAACAATCAGCATCAGGCTTATCTCTCCTTGGTCAGAAGGTTTACCTATGTGTGTGGGCGCTTATATGTGCGTAGACTCATTTTTCAAGGTGATTGCTTATCTATTCAACCCCAGCACATGCAAATCAGAGTCTCTTTTTCCTCCATCAGACATTTACAATAGAAGTGTCAGGAAGAGGCAGCATGCCCTTACCATTCATTACTGCAACACAGTGACAACGTGATGGCAGACAGAGCTCTGCATCTGCCGCTTGTACGGGTGGTACTGTAAGATCCTGTTGGTTCTGTCTGTCTCCAAAGCTCCAGATCCCTGTGACCAGTACTTAACCCCTTTCTTCGTGGGCTCAGAGGAAAGCTGGACTATCAGCATTGCCCTCAAGATAATCATAAGATCGATACTTCACCTCAAGATCCTGAGTATAATTGAATCCCATCCTCCAGCTGGCAACTTGCAACAACCAGTCAGGAGTTGATGCACAGAGCTGAATGTATTCTGGGCCTTTTCTGACCTCCTCAGAAGCATCAGAGATGGGCTGCACCTGGGGACAGTCAAAGATGGTTCGGTGCATGAGAGGGTACAGAAAGTCATTCTTTGGTTGTTTTCTGGTAAGCCTTGCTCCTATGCCCAAGTTCAAGTGCCATAATTTGTGGTTGAGGAGAAATTTCCCCTTGGGTGGGACAGGGCTGAATTCATAATGGATTTAATCTTCCTCTGTTGCAGAAACAGTTCACCCACTTAGATTGGCTGGATTTATCTCATCAGTTCTCAGACAGTGCAGAGGGTTTAGTGTTCAGTCTCTCCTGCTCTTTCTTGGGACATAGGGAGTAAGCAAGGCCTCTCTGCTTGGAGCAGGACTATTATCCTGCTAGATTAGGTCACCTGTGACTGTCTCCTCATGTTTTGGAAAGCACTGAGGATAGAGAGCCTACCATCTCTCTGCACTGCTCTCCTGATAAACAAATTTTCCTGAAGCTCAATCTGAACATTTCAAGCTGCAGTTTGTGACTGTTGCCCTTCCCTCTGTCATCTGCCACTGCCAAAGAGGTTGGCTCCATCCTTTTTGTAGGTTCTTCTTCATGGAGCTGCTGTGGCTTCATGGTTGCTGTTACGTTGCTTCTTCTCCTTCTTTTTGCCAGACTCAGCAAGCCCAACTCAACAATCTTCTTCATGGAGCTCTCTGCTGGACCCTCCCTAGTTTCTCCGCTTTCCTTTTGAACTGGGGAGGGATCCGAAAACTGGATGCAACATTCCAAGTGTGTCCTCACAGGTGTCAGGTCTACAGAGACACACTAACATCCCTCAGTCTGCTGACTGTACCCCTCCCAGCACAGGCCACTATTTGTAACCCCAGCTCCTTTCAGCCAGTCTGTCACTTCTAAGAGCTTCAGCTGGCTCAGTTGAAGGCAATGGCAAACCCTTATTTTATACAGTTGATGCTCCTATTAGAAACTTTGGCTAGGCTCTGATAAATCTAGCATCAGGATGACTCAGTCCAGCAGTGAAGAGAGATCTATATCTTGCACTTTTACCATTTATTGACTAGTTAGTTGGATTCCATCAGGGGCTTTGTGTATGTGACTCATTCCTCTTGAAGGAGTGATTTTTGCTAAAAAAGGATGCAAACCCAGGGTCATACAATAAATGGGTGGTCTTAGATTTGTGAACTATCAGTGAGACTAATGGGTAGTGAAATAGCCCATCTGTTTTTAGAATCAAGCTACCATGTCAGATTTGTCCTCAGAGACAGTGAACCCTATGGCTTGAGTGTCTGGCAGATAAATGATCATCTTCTCCTTCTAAAGGTTGGTCATTAGTTCTTACTGTTTAATTTCATGGACTATGCCCTGGTTTCCATGCAGTGAGATGACAGACAAAGGGAGAGCTGAGAACAGAGAAAGTAGATTGAGAAAGAATTCCTGTTTGTGCAAGTCTTGTGTGTCTGAATTACCTATGTAAAATACAGACATGGACAACACCTAAACAGCAAAGACATGTGCCCAGAAGTTCTGAAATGTCAGAATAAAATTTCTTAGCAGTGATTCCTTTACTTTCTGTTTGTACATTCTGGGGTTATTCCTTAGTTCACCATCTATTTTTACCACAGTGTATCTGTGTCATTTACAAAGCAGAGCAACAGTCCAGTATTCTCCCCCACCTCACTACAACTTCTCTCAGGTAACTGCAGAGAGCAATGAGGTCTCCCCTAAGCCCAGCAAGTCCCCTGGTATGGTCTCCTCAAGACAGGTGAGATGGTCCTGGGAACAGAGGGCCAGGGAAGTGACATCGCAGCAAACAGAGGTGCTGGCAGGCGTCCGTGGCAGGCGGGTGATGAAGAGCTTGGCAGCATCAGCCTCTCCCTCTCCTGTGACAGGGCAGGACGAACAGCTGAGCTGCCCTCAGGTGTGCAGCTGAGGCCGAGGAAGGCGTCTTTTGTACCCAGGGAGTTGTTTCACTGTGCTGCCATGGGCAGCTGCATGCAGCCTCTGCCCACCCAGTCACCCTGTGGTACCGCCCTCCAGCTTCATCCACTGACATCACAGAAAAGTCCATTCTGGGGCAGGGGAATAAAATCAATAAGCTTTGGTCGTGGTCAGACAGATGCCAGCTCTGCAGCAAGGGAGAAGGCAGTCCTGTGGCTGGAAGTGAAATGTAGAAAGGGAGTGAGTCCTTCCCTCTGCAGCAGTAGCCCCCTGGTCCCTGTGTCCGCCTGTCCTGTGACCAGCACCCACCAGAGCCACTCTCTGAACAGCACCAGGGACTCTCCTCTTGGGCTGCAGCAACCCCTCCTGCCCTGAGACAGGGGATTCTCCCAAGGGCCATGGCTTTTTTTGCTTAAAGTAGTAGTGGTTAGAAATGAAGGCAGCTTATCAGGCTGAAATCATCACGAGTCCTTGTAAAGTCAGGCAAATTCATGAAAACTGAATTATTCATGTCTGTATTCAAAACATATCCATCCCCCTGCCCTGTTGGAAATCCAGATGAAATGCTTTCGTGCTGGAGTTGGATACCCCCAGAGGTACTTTTGTAGTGCATTTTAAAAACCTGGCTCTTTGTCTTGTCTTGAGATCAAAGCTTGTTAGGAAGCAGGAGCCGCCTTGCAGAGCAGGCAGGACCTTGCCCAGCTGAGCTCAGGGCTTGCTGGAAACCCACAGAGTAAAACTCAAAGCTCAAGTTGTGTAACTGAGCACAAAGTGAATCTGATTTTTTAATTTCATTGTCCCAGGTGAGTGCAAGGAGGTAAACACATGGGATAATGGTGAAGGGTCAGTTAAACTTGTTTTTTCTGTAGCTTAGAGCTTTGGTTAAAGAAAGTTATTATTTATTTATGATGTGTTAGTCCCTAACACAGAGAAGTTGTAGCTGTGAGTTAGGACTTGCATTTTGCTAGGTGCTATACGTATGCAGAAGCCCCCTCAAAAATGAAACCATTTGCCAGAGACCATACTCATGACACATCAGCAGCCACAGAGATGTTTTGTATTGATTCATGCAGAAATGGAGATATCCAGTCCATATCATAAAGCTTGCAAAGCAAAGAATACATGTAAAGCACTATAATTGCTCTAGTTTGTAAGAAAGTATAGAAAATAAAGTCCAGAAAGGGCAAAAACTTTGGCTATTGGGTCTGACAATGTCGTGGGCGGATATAGTGAGACTCATAAAAGGCATCAGCGATAGCTAATTAATTTCCTAGAAGTGCTTTGAATATTAGCAGGTTTCTTTAACCTGGTAAATGACATTGTCTCTTTCTTACTACTCAGAGCAGCAAATTCTCCAGGGTTGTGTTGCATTATCTGGCTTTTCTCAAGCCAGCATCCTGGGACCCATGTTGCCCCTGGGATACTGAACATCCTTTCTGTGGGAGGATCCCCACCATCCAGGACAATATCTTAGCATTTTGTGTGGATGGCTTTGGCTTAGGCTGGCTGCGGGGTGTAAGGGAGGAACAGGCACAACCACCAGTAAAGCAAGAAAATCAAACCTGATATAAAACCTGCATTATTTTAACTACAAAGCCTTAAAACTACTCGCCTTCTGCTGCAGCAGTGCCATACTGGGGGCAGACATGGCCAAACTGCCCCTCACCTCCTGCTGAGTTTCTCCTGAAGGCCAGTGCAGCTCCCTCTCCGGGACTCACACTCTGAACTTCTTCCAACAAGTAAATTTCGGCTTCTGGTCACATCCCAGACTTTAGTCTATGAAAACACAGCCAGATCCAGCTCCTGTCTCTCCTGGTCACGGGAGCTTTCAAACAGTCTGATGCATCTCCACAGATGACAGACAGCAAATGGGATCCAGATGTGTCTTCCAGCACAAAGCTTTTCTTTTGGAAGAAATTTTCTCAGATCATTCCCCAGATTTTGCTGTTGGGGTTTCTCTAATAGTGTACAGCCATCTGGCTTTCCTCCAGCTCCTGGTCATCAGCACTGGCTTCCCAGGGGGAGAAGGCATGGTCAAAACACTGCCTGCTCCTTTCCATTGCCACAGTCTGCTGTCTGTCCATCCCCTGTGCGAAGGGGGTGGAGCACCCTGAGCTGCCCTTAACACCCCACCCCACTTCAGAAAGGCAACCATATCCTGGGCTGCATCCAAAGCAGAGTGGCCAGCAGGTCCAGGGATTCTGCCTCTCTACTCTGCTCTTGTGAGATCCAGCTGCAGTACTGTGTGCAGCTCTGGGGTTTCCAGCACAGGAGGAACAGCGACCTTTTGGAGCAAGACCAGAAGGGGCTACAAAGATAATCAGAGGGCTGGAGCACCTCTCCTAGGAAGACAGGCTGACAGAGCTGGGGTTGCTTAGCCTGTAGAAAAGAAGGTTCTGGAGAGATCTTATAGCACCTTCCAGTACCTAAAGGGTACTGGAAGGTGAGGACAAACTTTTTAGTAGATGCAATAGGACAAGGGGCAATGGTTTTAAACTGAAAGAGGGTAGATTCAGACTAGCTGTGAGGAGGAAAGTTTTTACTATGAGAGTGGTGAGAAACAAGGGCACAGTTTGCCTAGTGGATGGTAGATGCCCCATCCCAGGAAACATTCAAGGTCAGGTAGGATGGAGCTCTGAGCAACCTGATCTCGTTGAAGGTGTCCCTGCTCATTGCAGGGGGCTGGACAAGATGAACTTTAAAGATCCCTTCCAGCCCAAACTACTCTGATTCCATGATTCTTCCTTGGGAGTCCCCAGCACACAGCCTGCCCGTTGTAAAAACAACAGGGCACTGAAGTCCTGCTGTATTGACCTGAAATGATGCTTAAAGCACACAGAGAACAGACAATGTAGTCAAGAACTGAGCCTGGGCTCCTTACAGCCTCTGTGCCCTGCACTAGAAATGATGATGAAACATTTATTGATTGCAATGAAGCACTGCTGCACTGAGAGAGCTAAGGCAGGAGTCTACATGGCTTGATGTTTCAAATCTTTTGCCTCAATGTTTTTCCAGCTACAAAAAGATATGTATTTTTTCTCATGGGCAGAGATTTGGCAGCAGAGTTAAGTGAACCATAGGGCTGTTATAACTTAAACCCATCACTGGGAGCCCAGTGATGCAGGAGAAGGAGCTCTGTCTTTGCAAAATCCTAAAAGCACATATGACTACTGCATACTGCTTTTCCATTGAATTCCTGCAGGATCATGGGATAGGTTGTGGGCAACCTAACATCAGTGCTGTGTCATCTTCTCTGTTTATTTGGTGAATTCAGATTTTCATACATTAATGAAAAAGAGAAATTCAATAGATAATTCACTTGGGGAAAAAATATGCCTGGGACTCCAAGGCTGAGGAATTTAAATTAAAACTCTCTTTCAATAAATGCAACCCATTAAGAGCCTCTTAAATGTCTATTTGAATATTTCAATTTAAAATGTTAGTTAGAAAGAGTAAATAAAATATGCTTCAGTTCTTCAAATTAAATTTATCTTCTGTTAAAGTCCATTGAGAGACACCCCCAGGCTGAATTTTCTTTACATCTCATTTCTGCCCTGGGGTGTTTTCATAGCAGTCTGAGTCATCCAAAGCTCCCAAGCTGAATTAATTTCTGAATCTCAGAGTTGATATCCCACAGACAAAGCCATGTCTGTGATTCAGAAATGCACTGATTAATACAGAGCAGGAGGAATCCGGGCACTGCTGTTTGCTCTTGCCCATTTCCCCCAGCCCGCTGGAGCCAGCCTGGCTTCCTTCAGGTCCCACATGATGCTGGCTGGCACTGGGGCAATGCAGAGACCCGGCAGACGGGATGGGGAAGCCGTATGCCGTGGTGTGAGGGTCCTTTCCCTGTCCTTTCCCCATCCCAGCAGCCAGCAGCAGCTGCACACTTGGCACATCTCCAGAAGCAGCAGCCAGGACTTCTGCTGCAGCGATGCCCCTGTAAGCCTGGCCAGCGGTCCTTTGCTCATGCTACAGACTGTCAACAGCTCCATCCCTCCCTGGGGTTTGGCTCTAGCCCCTCCAGCCTGTCCTGGCCCTGCACAGAAGGTTCTTCCGCAGCTTGTTGCTTCTGTTTGCTTGGAGCAGCACTGAGATGGGTTAGGAGGAGGAGATCCTTCCTGGTAGGGTGGGTGAGGCACTCGCACCAGAGCCTCATATGGTGACAAGTGATGGTCCATAGTGAGCAAGCTCTACCACAGGATTTCTCCATCCTCTCTACGCTGATGAGGTACTCTAAGGAGCTGCACACACCAGCAGTGATGCCTCAGGCAGCTGGAATTTTCAGCATTTTTGACTCCTCTGCTTTTCCTGTGGATATGCAGCCAGTTTTTGGGCACCAGGCAGAGACACTTACCCTGTCCACTGAACAGAAGTACTGGTGGAGACATGTCAGAGTCCTCCATGAGCTCTGCAATTCCAGTCCTCAAATTGTCCTACACCTTCAGCTGGGCTTGGAAATGTTTCAGCTGCAGTGAGAGGTGCAAGCTAGGCTGTGCCAGGGCTCTGCAGCCACTGAGCAGGTCCTGTGGCAGGGCCCTCGGATGGTCGGCAAAGTGATCCTCCTGCTGCAGTTTGGGAGGTGGGCAGATGGTGCCATCAGGTTGATTAGCAGCACCAAAGACAGTTTGCCAAGAGCCTATTGATTTTCCAGAAGGGTGACAAATCTTCTCCTTATGTACCAACACTGAGCCTGAAGTAATCTGCTTATAGCAGGAGGGAAGTCAGCCTTCAGTGTGATTTAGGGAGGGCTGTGCTGCATCCAGACACACACTGAGTGCTGTTACACATTGCCTTAATAATTAATTAGCGATAAATAACATTTATGCTTAACACTAATTTGTAGCTGAGTTAGGGCAGCAGACTGAGTGCCAAGAGCAGATCTTGCACTGGGTGGATGGCTTCCCAATGAGTCAAAGTGAGTAAGGATTGACTCTGAGCTCTTCTCTCCAGGGGTCCTGGTGGATGACTGCATAGGGAAGAGACTGTGGTGCTGGCACTGTATTAACCTCTTTTCTTGATAGATTAAGAATCTGGGAAGATCTCCAGTTAACAGAGTTTACCAGATATGATGGTTTGCTATGGTCTTAAAGCAATTGGGTTGTGGCCAGACAGAAGCAAGGGACATCATGAAACACTGTCACCACCCAGAGCACCTCCCTCTCCACAGCCCCTCATGTTAGGCACTGTATGAACACCTAACAAAAAGACAGTGCTGAATTTGCAATCTCATCTCATGATCCACATGGCTATCATCACAGAACTGTGTCTGATAGGTGCTACCATGAGGCTTTTCCATATCTATCTAATTATAAAGCCAAATCTTATGAGAATTCAGTTGTCTGCATAGCAGTGGAAGAAAACAACAAGTTTGGTTTTGTGATGTTGGATCCTGCTCATTCCCAACCCCTCAGCCTTCCCTCTGTGGGCCCTGCTCCAGGCTGAAGCACTGGCTTGGTGAAGGGGATCATGGTGATGCTCTGACAACCATGGCAGAGGCTCTCCAAATCCTGTGGGCCTCCATCTCCAGTTATTGGGGAAGAAGCCAACATGCCCTTTCCCGAGATGAAGAGAAGCAAAAGTCTGAGCTGCCTCCATCTTATTTTCAAAGCATCATCATCTGTTGGCAATTTACTACTGATGCAGCATTTCCCAGGTTTACAGCAGGTCACTGGAAACGTACCTGGGCCCATTCATCATTTTTAATAGCCAAGCAGTGCTTAAGTGCAACATTAATTTAAATTTACCTTCCTACAGAATACTGGTGGACAGGGAGCCTTCCAAAAGATACATTTTTATTATCTCTCTCTTCTACCTTTGGCTGTTGATAAATATTTATTTAGGCTTACCCTGCCAGAGGCTTTAAATGCAGCCACATTTCACTTCCCTCCAGGGTAAGTGATGGCAGGCAGCTGTCCATGATGGGCAGAACTAAAAGGGCCTTCCCGTGATGGCTGGGGAGTGTGACTAAAGCCTGGCCACAGGAACATGGAGGTGGGAGGGAAGGAACCCCAAAAACCCCAGTGGGTCCCCACTGCAGCCCCTCTCAGGACTGTCCTGGGGAGCCTCAGCCCGGGGGACACCCAGTGCCCTGAGCTAAAGGGAAAGGCTCTTGGGGACTGAGAGGGGTAACTTATTGCCTCAGGGGTATGAGACGCAGTATGGGATGCAGAGGAGGAGCATCTTCGAATTGCATAGGACTGACTTTGGGATGGTTAGAGGAGGAATAACGCATGGGGAAAGGGAGGGATCTGGGTGGTTTGGGAAGGAAAAAGTGTGGGAAAACACAATGATAAAGGTGTAAAAGGGGCCCCTGGCATGTCAAGAGTTGACTGGTTGTTTTGTCTGCCTTGCTATGCTCGCCACATGGTCAGCAGGGTCTGTCTCCTCATTGAACTCCACTTCAGAGGCTTTTCCTGAGTGGGGGACTCTCTACTCTGTGTGCATATGTTTGTTGGAAGGGTTTGGGTGAATCAGTGGTGAATGTCAAGCTGGACTAAGTGGTGAGTAGGATAAGAGGCTTTTGAAAGGTAGATACCAAAGCAACCATAAGCCTGGTCTGGGTGCTGGAGGTATCAGAGGTCTGTGTGTTGGCTACTACCAGGAGGTCCTGGCCAGCTACTAAAAAGATCATGGGGTCTGGAAGTCAACTGAGAGACCTGTATGTGTTTGTGCCACAGCCAACTGGAGATGAGAGGATTCAAGGACCAAGTCTACTGTGTAGACTTGAGTGTCTCAGGCCAATGGCTAGAGGGATTCACATTGTATATATGTCTGTATAAGTTTATATATATTCTATTAATGTGTTTCATCATGATCAGCCAGAGAGCAGAACAGGATGAGGCCCTTGGAGCTGGTTGTGTCTCTGTGTGTAGAGTTTTTCTGTGGAACTGGTCGTGTATGTGCCCAGGTATGTGTTGAGTATCTGTGTTTGTGCTCATGTGCCTTCTGGGAACACATGCTGAGCCCCATTGCCAGCTGCACCTGGGGGCAGGGAGCCAGGGAGCTGTGTCACCCTTGCCTCTATGGGCCACTGGATTTGGCAGCCTGTGACAGTGACCTGTTCACTTGTGCTAACAGTTGGGTTGGAGCCAAGGATATCCTAATGTCTGAGCAAAAGGATTGAAAGGCAGAATATGTTCCTTTTAATGCCTTCAAGCTTGCAAACTCCCTCTCAAAGTTAGATGATGACAGGCAGCTAAATCCCTAGCTCCCAGCACCCGACACATCCACTTTGCAAGACTATTTGGTTCAGCCACACCTGAGCTGCCAAAGTTGGTCCCAATGTCATCAAACTGCTCTCAAACCAGTCATTGGTGTGATTAATGAGCGTTCCTCTACCAGCCTGTCCCCTCCACAGTCACAGCCTGAGGGATGTACTGAGACAAGTTCCCCCAAAAGCTGCCTCACCTTTACACAGGAGGTAGCTGGCATAAAGGACATGTTGGGGAACTGAGCAGACTGAAATGTGAACATATCAACAGCATGGAGGAACTTTCAGTGATGGACAAGCCCACCAGCAGAGATGGAGCTTTCAAGGCCTTAGGGACACAAAAAATTTAGTTTTGGCAAATAAATTGCAGTCCTTCTGCCTTTTCATATGCTACTCTGAGGTACTGTGGAGGAGTACCATGATCCAACTCTGTATTTCCATCAAAACATAATAACAAATTACAGCCTCTTGTATCACTTTGACATTCTCCGAGTGATTGCAGATACACTCTAAGCTCATGAATTATTTAAAACAGATGCAGTACCTTTGAAAGGGAATTTGATTAAGTGGCAAGATATTATGAAGAAAACTGAGACGAAAGCCTAAGAGAATCTATTTTCATAAAATATAACATGCTTCCTGTCTGATGATAATTTTGAGTAAACAGATGAATTAGTAGGTAGACTGATAGATTGCTCACTAGAAAGACATATTTACACAAGAAACTAATACAAAATCGAGAATGGTCTTGCTAAGCAAGACATATTACCCTCTTTCCTCTCCATCTGTGAAACAGGCAATGAAAAAGAAAGAACACGTGGGGCTTTTTTTTAGTTCCAAACTGCTCTTCCTTCCAAAGCTCTGTACTGGGTGCTGTGCAGGAAGGATTTTGCTAAAGCACTGCTGATTTGTCTCTTTGTAGATGTCACTGAAGCTTACAGGTTCTGCCTACATCTCTCTGCAAAACTCATTCTAGATTGTCATGGCTTTTGTGGCTTATCACAGTATGTGGAGCTCTACGGGGAGAAGTCAGGTCCTTTGTCAGATGGGATCTGGAGGAGGTGTTTGAAGACATGAGTGTCCAGGAGCTTGTCTGTTTTTTTTCCCAACGAAGTCAGTTTGTCTACAAACCTTTCCTTGATGACATTCTTAGGCATGCAGACTACTACAACACTATTTCATGGAATACATAAACTATCTTTGAAATAAAAATGGAAAATTGCTCTCACATATGGCTTTATTATTATGGACTGATTTTATTTAGTTATTTTTATTTCTACTGAAATACATCAATCTCATTTATTTGCATATTTTCTTCATTGAAATCTTAAATTGTACTGCATATCATCATATTCAGTTAATATAATATAAATTCCCCTGCTGTTTCAATTGGACATCTCTCTTAAACTGTGGTGGTGGGGAGTAAACAGTGTGTTTCATCTTAGAAATGGCCTTGTTGAATGATACATGAATCTTCATTTCATTTCCATCTTCTCTTTTACAGTCCTTCTTTCTTTTGCTTTTATTTTCCTTAATAAACAGTCATGTTTAATATTTAAATTCATAAAATAAAAAAAAAGGTTAATAAAACAGTTTCCTTCTCCTTCGTCTCCTCTCCCTCCCTTTCTCTCCCCTCCAACACTGGAGGAATGACTTTTATATAAGAGGAGAGCACTTCTGGCTCAAGTCTAGCCTGGATATTGACTGCTGGCAGTTTGCTTCTGTATAGATTCATCAGTATTGATTTTTGTTCCAAGTTTCAGATATGCATATGTATCACTTTCCAAGCATCAGTCTCCTACAGACATTCCAGCTCTTCCACAACTAATATCTGAGCTCTTCACATGCATGAGCACCACCCCTATCCCAACAGGCCTGGGGTTCTGAGACAGATAAAGAGGAAGTGTTTGTATTTTTTTTACAAAAATGGTAAAATGTAAATAAATACAGTTTTAGCAAAGGGATGATGAAAAACCTCCCATGAGTTTCTCTTTTCCAGCTGTAGAGAAGTATACAGTGGAAACAGATTGCCAACTTTCCATTTCCCACAGTGTAACAACAGTTTAATTCAGAGATATGTACAGTGAATACTGGGAGTGAAACTAGTTACTGATCTTGAACAAAACACCCTTCTGAAGGAAAGCACTTGCTTATTTAGACTGAAAACAGACACCAGACAATATGCTGACCAGTGTCCTACTAAGCGTGTTTGAGCTTCGATTCACCAAAGTGGTTCCTACTTTCCAAGCAGTGAGAGCAGTAAGTGCTTCACATCTTTGCAAAACCTCCTCTCTCCAATTCAATGCCCCACATCAGAGGCACCTGAGACACCTGTGCTCTTTGACTTATCTGCAGACTAATCCTCCCCACCCACACATGCGCATACAAAATGGAAATAACAATTAAATCTATCTACATAAATACAGCTCTTTGAAAGGTGCTAATGATGCTACTGCCTGAATCAGGAGAACACTTACACACAGCACACACTCACATCCAAGTTGCATCGGGAGAGGAGTTTTAAAGTTTGGGTACAATATCAGGTTGCATTGAGAGGATTANAGATGAACTTTAAAGATCCCTTCCAGCCCAAACTACTCTGATTCCATGATTCTTCCTTGGGAGTCCCCAGCACACAGCCTGCCCGTTGTAAAAACAACAGGGCACTGAAGTCCTGCTGTATTGACCTGAAATGATGCTTAAAGCACACAGAGAACAGACAATGTAGTCAAGAACTGAGCCTGGGCTCCTTACAGCCTCTGTGCCCTGCACTAGAAATGATGATGAAACATTTATTGATTGCAATGAAGCACTGCTGCACTGAGAGAGCTAAGGCAGGAGTCTACATGGCTTGATGTTTCAAATCTTTTGCCTCAATGTTTTTCCAGCTACAAAAAGATATGTATTTTTTCTCATGGGCAGAGATTTGGCAGCAGAGTTAAGTGAACCATAGGGCTGTTATAACTTAAACCCATCACTGGGAGCCCAGTGATGCAGGAGAAGGAGCTCTGTCTTTGCAAAATCCTAAAAGCACATATGACTACTGCATACTGCTTTTCCATTGAATTCCTGCAGGATCATGGGATAGGTTGTGGGCAACCTAACATCAGTGCTGTGTCATCTTCTCTGTTTATTTGGTGAATTCAGATTTTCATACATTAATGAAAAAGAGAAATTCAATAGATAATTCACTTGGGGAAAAAATATGCCTGGGACTCCAAGGCTGAGGAATTTAAATTAAAACTCTCTTTCAATAAATGCAACCCATTAAGAGCCTCTTAAATGTCTATTTGAATATTTCAATTTAAAATGTTAGTTAGAAAGAGTAAATAAAATATGCTTCAGTTCTTCAAATTAAATTTATCTTCTGTTAAAGTCCATTGAGAGACACCCCCAGGCTGAATTTTCTTTACATCTCATTTCTGCCCTGGGGTGTTTTCATAGCAGTCTGAGTCATCCAAAGCTCCCAAGCTGAATTAATTTCTGAATCTCAGAGTTGATATCCCACAGACAAAGCCATGTCTGTGATTCAGAAATGCACTGATTAATACAGAGCAGGAGGAATCCGGGCACTGCTGTTTGCTCTTGCCCATTTCCCCCAGCCCGCTGGAGCCAGCCTGGCTTCCTTCAGGTCCCACATGATGCTGGCTGGCACTGGGGCAATGCAGAGACCCGGCAGACGGGATGGGGAAGCCGTATGCCGTGGTGTGAGGGTCCTTTCCCTGTCCTTTCCCCATCCCAGCAGCCAGCAGCAGCTGCACACTTGGCACATCTCCAGAAGCAGCAGCCAGGACTTCTGCTGCAGCGATGCCCCTGTAAGCCTGGCCAGCGGTCCTTTGCTCATGCTACAGACTGTCAACAGCTCCATCCCTCCCTGGGGTTTGGCTCTAGCCCCTCCAGCCTGTCCTGGCCCTGCACAGAAGGTTCTTCCGCAGCTTGTTGCTTCTGTTTGCTTGGAGCAGCACTGAGATGGGTTAGGAGGAGGAGATCCTTCCTGGTAGGGTGGGTGAGGCACTCGCACCAGAGCCTCATATGGTGACAAGTGATGGTCCATAGTGAGCAAGCTCTACCACAGGATTTCTCCATCCTCTCTACGCTGATGAGGTACTCTAAGGAGCTGCACACACCAGCAGTGATGCCTCAGGCAGCTGGAATTTTCAGCATTTTTGACTCCTCTGCTTTTCCTGTGGATATGCAGCCAGTTTTTGGGCACCAGGCAGAGACACTTACCCTGTCCACTGAACAGAAGTACTGGTGGAGACATGTCAGAGTCCTCCATGAGCTCTGCAATTCCAGTCCTCAAATTGTCCTACACCTTCAGCTGGGCTTGGAAATGTTTCAGCTGCAGTGAGAGGTGCAAGCTAGGCTGTGCCAGGGCTCTGCAGCCACTGAGCAGGTCCTGTGGCAGGGCCCTCGGATGGTCGGCAAAGTGATCCTCCTGCTGCAGTTTGGGAGGTGGGCAGATGGTGCCATCAGGTTGATTAGCAGCACCAAAGACAGTTTGCCAAGAGCCTATTGATTTTCCAGAAGGGTGACAAATCTTCTCCTTATGTACCAACACTGAGCCTGAAGTAATCTGCTTATAGCAGGAGGGAAGTCAGCCTTCAGTGTGATTTAGGGAGGGCTGTGCTGCATCCAGACACACACTGAGTGCTGTTACACATTGCCTTAATAATTAATTAGCGATAAATAACATTTATGCTTAACACTAATTTGTAGCTGAGTTAGGGCAGCAGACTGAGTGCCAAGAGCAGATCTTGCACTGGGTGGATGGCTTCCCAATGAGTCAAAGTGAGTAAGGATTGACTCTGAGCTCTTCTCTCCAGGGGTCCTGGTGGATGACTGCATAGGGAAGAGACTGTGGTGCTGGCACTGTATTAACCTCTTTTCTTGATAGATTAAGAATCTGGGAAGATCTCCAGTTAACAGAGTTTACCAGATATGATGGTTTGCTATGGTCTTAAAGCAATTGGGTTGTGGCCAGACAGAAGCAAGGGACATCATGAAACACTGTCACCACCCAGAGCACCTCCCTCTCCACAGCCCCTCATGTTAGGCACTGTATGAACACCTAACAAAAAGACAGTGCTGAATTTGCAATCTCATCTCATGATCCACATGGCTATCATCACAGAACTGTGTCTGATAGGTGCTACCATGAGGCTTTTCCATATCTATCTAATTATAAAGCCAAATCTTATGAGAATTCAGTTGTCTGCATAGCAGTGGAAGAAAACAACAAGTTTGGTTTTGTGATGTTGGATCCTGCTCATTCCCAACCCCTCAGCCTTCCCTCTGTGGGCCCTGCTCCAGGCTGAAGCACTGGCTTGGTGAAGGGGATCATGGTGATGCTCTGACAACCATGGCAGAGGCTCTCCAAATCCTGTGGGCCTCCATCTCCAGTTATTGGGGAAGAAGCCAACATGCCCTTTCCCGAGATGAAGAGAAGCAAAAGTCTGAGCTGCCTCCATCTTATTTTCAAAGCATCATCATCTGTTGGCAATTTACTACTGATGCAGCATTTCCCAGGTTTACAGCAGGTCACTGGAAACGTACCTGGGCCCATTCATCATTTTTAATAGCCAAGCAGTGCTTAAGTGCAACATTAATTTAAATTTACCTTCCTACAGAATACTGGTGGACAGGGAGCCTTCCAAAAGATACATTTTTATTATCTCTCTCTTCTACCTTTGGCTGTTGATAAATATTTATTTAGGCTTACCCTGCCAGAGGCTTTAAATGCAGCCACATTTCACTTCCCTCCAGGGTAAGTGATGGCAGGCAGCTGTCCATGATGGGCAGAACTAAAAGGGCCTTCCCGTGATGGCTGGGGAGTGTGACTAAAGCCTGGCCACAGGAACATGGAGGTGGGAGGGAAGGAACCCCAAAAACCCCAGTGGGTCCCCACTGCAGCCCCTCTCAGGACTGTCCTGGGGAGCCTCAGCCCGGGGGACACCCAGTGCCCTGAGCTAAAGGGAAAGGCTCTTGGGGACTGAGAGGGGTAACTTATTGCCTCAGGGGTATGAGACGCAGTATGGGATGCAGAGGAGGAGCATCTTCGAATTGCATAGGACTGACTTTGGGATGGTTAGAGGAGGAATAACGCATGGGGAAAGGGAGGGATCTGGGTGGTTTGGGAAGGAAAAAGTGTGGGAAAACACAATGATAAAGGTGTAAAAGGGGCCCCTGGCATGTCAAGAGTTGACTGGTTGTTTTGTCTGCCTTGCTATGCTCGCCACATGGTCAGCAGGGTCTGTCTCCTCATTGAACTCCACTTCAGAGGCTTTTCCTGAGTGGGGGACTCTCTACTCTGTGTGCATATGTTTGTTGGAAGGGTTTGGGTGAATCAGTGGTGAATGTCAAGCTGGACTAAGTGGTGAGTAGGATAAGAGGCTTTTGAAAGGTAGATACCAAAGCAACCATAAGCCTGGTCTGGGTGCTGGAGGTATCAGAGGTCTGTGTGTTGGCTACTACCAGGAGGTCCTGGCCAGCTACTAAAAAGATCATGGGGTCTGGAAGTCAACTGAGAGACCTGTATGTGTTTGTGCCACAGCCAACTGGAGATGAGAGGATTCAAGGACCAAGTCTACTGTGTAGACTTGAGTGTCTCAGGCCAATGGCTAGAGGGATTCACATTGTATATATGTCTGTATAAGTTTATATATATTCTATTAATGTGTTTCATCATGATCAGCCAGAGAGCAGAACAGGATGAGGCCCTTGGAGCTGGTTGTGTCTCTGTGTGTAGAGTTTTTCTGTGGAACTGGTCGTGTATGTGCCCAGGTATGTGTTGAGTATCTGTGTTTGTGCTCATGTGCCTTCTGGGAACACATGCTGAGCCCCATTGCCAGCTGCACCTGGGGGCAGGGAGCCAGGGAGCTGTGTCACCCTTGCCTCTATGGGCCACTGGATTTAGCAGCCTGTGACAGTGACCTGTTCACTTGTGCTAACAGTTGGGTTGGAGCCAAGGATATCCTAATGTCTGAGCAAAAGGATTGAAAGGCAGAATATGTTCCTTTTAATGCCTTCAAGCTTGCAAACTCCCTCTCAAAGTTAGATGATGACAGGCAGCTAAATCCCTAGCTCCCAGCACCCGACACATCCACTTTGCAAGACTATTTGGTTCAGCCACACCTGAGCTGCCAAAGTTGGTCCCAATGTCATCAAACTGCTCTCAAACCAGTCATTGGTGTGATTAATGAGCGTTCCTCTACCAGCCTGTCCCCTCCACAGTCACAGCCTGAGGGATGTACTGAGACAAGTTCCCCCAAAAGCTGCCTCACCTTTACACAGGAGGTAGCTGGCATAAAGGACATGTTGGGGAACTGAGCAGACTGAAATGTGAACATATCAACAGCATGGAGGAACTTTCAGTGATGGACAAGCCCACCAGCAGAGATGGAGCTTTCAAGGCCTTAGGGACACAAAAAATTTAGTTTTGGCAAATAAATTGCAGTCCTTCTGCCTTTTCATATGCTACTCTGAGGTACTGTGGAGGAGTACCATGATCCAACTCTGTATTTCCATCAAAACATAATAACAAATTACAGCCTCTTGTATCACTTTGACATTCTCCGAGTGATTGCAGATACACTCTAAGCTCATGAATTATTTAAAACAGATGCAGTACCTTTGAAAGGGAATTTGATTAAGTGGCAAGATATTATGAAGAAAACTGAGACGAAAGCCTAAGAGAATCTATTTTCATAAAATATAACATGCTTCCTGTCTGATGATAATTTTGAGTAAACAGATGAATTAGTAGGTAGACTGATAGATTGCTCACTAGAAAGACATATTTACACAAGAAACTAATACAAAATCGAGAATGGTCTTGCTAAGCAAGACATATTACCCTCTTTCCTCTCCATCTGTGAAACAGGCAATGAAAAAGAAAGAACACGTGGGGCTTTTTTTTAGTTCCAAACTGCTCTTCCTTCCAAAGCTCTGTACTGGGTGCTGTGCAGGAAGGATTTTGCTAAAGCACTGCTGATTTGTCTCTTTGTAGATGTCACTGAAGCTTACAGGTTCTGCCTACATCTCTCTGCAAAACTCATTCTAGATTGTCATGGCTTTTGTGGCTTATCACAGTATGTGGAGCTCTACGGGGAGAAGTCAGGTCCTTTGTCAGATGGGATCTGGAGGAGGTGTTTGAAGACATGAGTGTCCAGGAGCTTGTCTGTTTTTTTTCCCAACGAAGTCAGTTTGTCTACAAACCTTTCCTTGATGACATTCTTAGGCATGCAGACTACTACAACACTATTTCATGGAATACATAAACTATCTTTGAAATAAAAATGGAAAATTGCTCTCACATATGGCTTTATTATTATGGACTGATTTTATTTAGTTATTTTTATTTCTACTGAAATACATCAATCTCATTTATTTGCATATTTTCTTCATTGAAATCTTAAATTGTACTGCATATCATCATATTCAGTTAATATAATATAAATTCCCCTGCTGTTTCAATTGGACATCTCTCTTAAACTGTGGTGGTGGGGAGTAAACAGTGTGTTTCATCTTAGAAATGGCCTTGTTGAATGATACATGAATCTTCATTTCATTTCCATCTTCTCTTTTACAGTCCTTCTTTCTTTTGCTTTTATTTTCCTTAATAAACAGTCATGTTTAATATTTAAATTCATAAAATAAAAAAAAAGGTTAATAAAACAGTTTCCTTCTCCTTCGTCTCCTCTCCCTCCCTTTCTCTCCCCTCCAACACTGGAGGAATGACTTTTATATAAGAGGAGAGCACTTCTGGCTCAAGTCTAGCCTGGATATTGACTGCTGGCAGTTTGCTTCTGTATAGATTCATCAGTATTGATTTTTGTTCCAAGTTTCAGATATGCATATGTATCACTTTCCAAGCATCAGTCTCCTACAGACATTCCAGCTCTTCCACAACTAATATCTGAGCTCTTCACATGCATGAGCACCACCCCTATCCCAACAGGCCTGGGGTTCTGAGACAGATAAAGAGGAAGTGTTTGTATTTTTTTTACAAAAATGGTAAAATGTAAATAAATACAGTTTTAGCAAAGGGATGATGAAAAACCTCCCATGAGTTTCTCTTTTCCAGCTGTAGAGAAGTATACAGTGGAAACAGATTGCCAACTTTCCATTTCCCACAGTGTAACAACAGTTTAATTCAGAGATATGTACAGTGAATACTGGGAGTGAAACTAGTTACTGATCTTGAACAAAACACCCTTCTGAAGGAAAGCACTTGCTTATTTAGACTGAAAACAGACACCAGACAATATGCTGACCAGTGTCCTACTAAGCGTGTTTGAGCTTCGATTCACCAAAGTGGTTCCTACTTTCCAAGCAGTGAGAGCAGTAAGTGCTTCACATCTTTGCAAAACCTCCTCTCTCCAATTCAATGCCCCACATCAGAGGCACCTGAGACACCTGTGCTCTTTGACTTATCTGCAGACTAATCCTCCCCACCCACACATGCGCATACAAAATGGAAATAACAATTAAATCTATCTACATAAATACAGCTCTTTGAAAGGTGCTAATGATGCTACTGCCTGAATCAGGAGAACACTTACACACAGCACACACTCACATCCAAGTTGCATCGGGAGAGGAGTTTTAAAGTTTGGGTACAATATCAGGTTGCATTGAGAGGAGAGGCAAGAGAGGTTAAGGATGGTCCAGGAGATAAATGGGAAACGGCTTGGAAAACTAGAAAAAGAAAGCTCTGAGAAGTAAATGGTTCTTAGGCAGCAGTTTGAATTACTCATTTTGAAAATGGATATAACACTTACTTTTCACCAGGAGGTGGGCTGGTAATTCAAGCTGAAAAATGCTCAGAAATTCTTGGAAGAAAGGTACTTTTGGAAATGTAGAGTGTCATCCTTGAGGCGTTTGTTATTATGGCACAGTGTGATTGTGGACTACAAAACTGCTACCATAAAGTGATGTAGAAGGAAAGCAGCAACCCATCCAATACTGAGTACTTGGCCAACCCCAGTATTTCTACCCATAATACTATCAATAGGCAAATACTGGTGGGGAGAGTCAGTAAAAATCTTAAGTGTGTATTTGACTATGTTTCTCACCTGGAAAAGCTTGTTTTATAAGTGTACAGTTCCAGGTGCACAATCAGTTTAGAAATTTGTCTTAATTCTCATTTTATGTCCCCCTGGGAAACTTTGGCCATGCTGCCAGAGTGATGAAACTAGCACTGAGAAAGTCAGCAAAAGAAAGTGACAGATTTCCATGTTCTCCCAGTTCACGACAGTGACGCTCAATTAGTCCTGGATCTTTACTTCAGGATCTTTACTTCAGGATCAGAAGGGGTTTACCTCAAAACATTTCTCTGTCCACTTACTGTGTTACAGCATGTGCCTTCAAACCCTGCAGTCACATTGTTTGCCTGCTTCCAGGCTTGTGCCTTTAATGTCAGCCTGTAACTCAGTTCCTTGGGCTGCCAACACTCAGTGCTTCACAGAAGGGGAGAGTGTGGAGTTGCACCCAAAGTCTTTCCATTTTGGTCCATCTCTGTGTGTCTCTGAGATGTTCTGCTTAGGTTGACAGCATGTCTCAGTCTCTTTCCAGATTGTTAATGACTTGCAAAGTTGAGAGCGTGGTTGTTGGCATTCCCTTTTCTTCATGTCTCCTGCCTGCAAGTGCTAAGGAACGACAGAAAAATTTAAGATACATTCAGACCATAAGGACAAAGAGGCTTAGAAACTTAAGTCTAGTATTTTTCTCTACTTTTAAGATAGGAATTCTATCAAGAACTGGATTGTCCTACCCCAGATCCAGGCTGGTTTACCCCAGTTTATTCACCTGTGCCTGAAGAAGAGGTGGAGATAGCACGTACTCCTTTGTACCTTGTGTTATACATTGCAGTCCTGATTCATTTATGGAACCAAGCCCAGGCCAGCTCCACAAATGAATCCCAGAGAAAGTCAGACCTGTTCTGCCAGTCAGAAATCCACTGCTATTAGCACAGCAGACTATTGGATACGTGTGTGGTGACACCTGTCCCTAAGGACATCCTTCAAGGAAGTGTGTGGAAGGGAGTGCATACTAGGAAACCTTGCCAGCATAGCTGCTTGCCACTAAGTCTTGCTACCAGGAACCTGGGATTAGATTCACTAAAACACATGTTCTTGTGTTTGTCCCAGTAGTGCTGGTTTATGTTCCTCTTCTAGTCTGTGTGTGTAACCCCCCTTGATCAAAACACCTTTGTGGAGAATGCTATCTTGGTCATTTCCATTTCTCAAGACTGGTACTCGTCTCAAATCTAGAATTATGCTCTTCAGCCTGTATCACAGGTGGAGAAGGAAATAAATCCAACCTTTCAAGTGTGATGCTTTGCAGATATAAGGGATGTTTTCCTTCCATAGCATAAAAGCAGTCTTTATAGCACAAACACAACAGCAACAAAACATCTACTTACCTTTCCACATGATGAAATCCAACAACAAAATAATATTCACTTCTCACAAAATTTGGCAGTGCTTGTAGTGTCTCTTTCTCCTCCTTTCCTCATTTAATGCACACTAGTTAATGATCTCCAAGCCTCTATCACCACCTTCTTTTGTCTTGGCAGAACACCCCAGGTAAGCATATGCCCCAATGCTGGCAGCCAAAGCTTTTCCTTCTGTAGTGTTAATTGGCTCCTTGCCTGGTGTAGTTAGTTTCTTCTTAGTTTCTTCTTAATACCTTCATCTCCCCTTAGTTCTATCTGGCAGCCATAGGAATAATAGGTACTGAGGCAGAATACTTTGATTTCTGGAACCCAAAAAGTGAGGATGTTTTGCTGTGAGTCAGGCCTGTATGTGAAGAAGCCCATTAAAATAACATCAGTGTCTGTGTAGAACACTGAGTGGACATTTCGGGGACTGACTTCATTCCTCCCTGCCACGTCCAAGAGAATTAGTTTCATTCAAGAAAATTAGTTTCATCTCTTTCCTGTTTACCTCTGTGTCAGTATTTTAGGCATCAGAGTTGGCTTGTAGCACTTGGGAAGCTGTTCATCACAAAGAGCAAAGAAAGAGGAGGCATATCTTACCAGGAGTGGTATGCAAGTACAGTTATCTTTCTCCTAAGAGCAGCCATTCCTTGAAAATCAAGATGAAGTACAAAATAGCTTATTCTCATAATGAGCTTTTTTTTTTTTAAGCTTGAGGAGAGAAGTCCCATTAGTTTGGAATTCTTTCCCTTATCCCCTTTTTCTTCTCTCCATACTCCTTTCTTACCTTTGTTCTCTATTTTTTTCCCTTTTCATTTCTCTGGTTGCAGAATCTTCTGAAACTGTGAGTACCTTGCTCTTGCCTGTTATTATAGATCAAAAAATGAAGGCATAAGCCAAGTCTGGATGTAACCAAGACTCCGTCAGTGCCCTATATTTCTGTTTTATCATCTCAGACATTGTTTATGGTCAGTGTTCAGTCCATAGCAGATTTCATTTTCTAGACTGACTTAATTTTGTGATGAGATGGAATATAAAACACTGTAGTGAACAAGTTTCTAAATCAGTTTTATTGACATTTTTCCTATGATGGTCTCCTAGTGGAACTCTACCAATGGCAATAGCTATCCTGTGTAGATCCATGCTGCTTTTGGTCATGGTCTATTGTCATGTCGGAGTTAAGAAAGTATTCTCAGTCTTCATATAATCACAGTTAATTTATATGAGATTTGTTACTATCCCTTACAGTATAGTAATTTCCAGCATCAACCACCTTCTCTTTCTCAATGTTCAGTGTTAGATTTGTTTCTTCTAAGATTGTTTCTGCCTCAGCTTCCTCAGGTCACTGGTTCCCTTGCAGAGAAAACTGACCACCACACTTCAAAGACCACCACAAAGACCACAATAATTCAAGGAATAGGTTAAGGTATCTTAATATAGCCAACCATATGACGTAATTGTTTTTGAAAGAAACCTACTTTACTGGCAATTAAGTGAAAGTTACACAAATCATTAACAAATCACAACATGTTTACTTCAGAAACTTCCTTGTTCCTATTGTGAAAGACATTTCAGTACTGAGTGTGCAAAACTACTTGGTGGAGCAGGGGACTGACAGTGCGAGCATGAAACAGTAGCAGACCTACCAGACAGACCCTCAAAGACATCACTTTCCAGATCTGCTGAGACATCATAAATGAATGAATTGCAGAATCAGAGAGTCGATGAGATGAGAAGGGATTATCCACTCTACCGTGCCCTGCTCAGGACTATGTCCAGTCGAGTTTTGAATATGTCCAAGGATGGAGAATCCACAGCCTCTCTGGGCAGCCTTTTCCAGTGTCTAACCATCCTCAGAGCAGTGAAATGAATTCTATCCACTTCAGAGTCTAAAGAGAAAGAACATCCCCATGTTAAGGATGCTGTCTTGAACTCCAGAGATGGAGACTGAATTCCTGCTATCCTGTTGGCATTGGACAAGCAATTTTTATTCTGTCTCAGTTTTCCTGGTAGAAAAAAACTGCAAGGTGTCTGAACCACTATAAACTGAGAACAAAGGCAACCGGAGTTGAATTAATTTGGTCTCTCTGCAGAGAGAACTGTTTCCAAAGGCTTTGTTGGTGACGTAGATATGTAACTTGATTAGTATAGTTGTGTAGTCAGCCCATTTATTTTGTACAGCTACACAAGGATTCTTCAACAGAGATGAGGGGTTGTAGGTCAAAAAATTTTAGCCTAAGGATGAGGAACTTGTTTTTGTTTAATTTGAAGTCAGCTGGAGACATGAGGCCACTTATATTTATTGTGGTGGTCTAATTTTACTCTACCAGACCATATTTCCT
>NW_016690219.1:282701-296709 GCF_001604755.1 Lepidothrix coronata
TTATTCACATATAAATCTGATAGTCTTGCCATAGGAACCTGACAAAATTAAAGTCATCAGCTTCTGCCTTGCCTCTCTTATTCCCTGGAAGAGCAATGTCAGTGGGTCCCAGAGAGCTCTTTTGGATCATGAAGGCATTTCCTTTTCGGGTTGATGTGCTTTCATGTGCACTGTACTTAGCCTAAACCTCTGTATGAAAATACATAGCTCTTTTAAATTTCTCTTGTTGTGCCTTGGCATTCCAGTTTCTAGGCAGACCAGTCTGGTTTCTCTGCTGAGAGCACTGATCACAAGGGGGTCTGGGAGTAAAGCTCTGGTTTTCTTCAGGGATGCTGGAAGGCAACAGACCTGCTGTGACACACAACAAGTGGTCTGGTGCCAACTCTTAGCAGCTTAGAGAGACAGATACCATTTCTGCCTGTCCTCCCACATTCACTCAGAGCATTTTCACACTAGCCCCTGAACTGCTCATATTTAGCTACCTCTTGCTTTCCTGACTTTGCTGAGAAGCGTTGACTGCATGAGGACTGCAGGATGCTTGATGCTTGATGCTTGTGCTACAAGTCAGCGTGTAGGACTCAATATGCCATTATGGTACATATGGCTCCCTCAGCATGCTATGCCACAGCAGGCAACGTACTTACTTGCCTACTTATTGACAAAAAGGAGAAAGATTACCTTCCCCACAGAGCTTTCATGCTTTTGGTACAGATTTATGCTTGAACACAAATTATCTGAGTTACAGACATGCCCTTTAGAAAATCTGTTTAGCAGAAAGAGCGAGGGGGGGGATATAATCTGGAAACAATCTCCTGTAATAGACTAGAATTGTCTTCTCTGCAATAAAAAATGCCAATTGGATTAAATCAAGAAAAAAACCCCAAAAGCTAAGTTTTAATCTCAAAACCATCGGCATAGGCAATGAAAGCAAACAAGTGATGTCTTCGTTCTCCTACTTCATACTTTCTTCACCAATCAGTCATGGTGCCGCAGAACTAACAGTCTGCCTAGTGCACACTTAGGGACAACTGGAAGGGAAGATTCAGCTTGCTCACGGAACTCTAGTCCAGCATATCATGCAAATTCGATCAGAAAATATAAAAGTTACAACATAAAGTTCAAATTCAGCCATAAAATATGTGAGTTGGCTACACTCACTGGTGCTTTCCAGACCATGACCATGCGCTATAAGATCACATAGAACAGACCCTGTACAGAATTCCCCAAGGAGAGGAAAAAACCACCTCATCCCAAAGTCTTGTTCTCTTTCCAGGTTTTCTGCTTCTGCTCTCAGGCACCACCCCAAGAAGGAAGCCTAAGTGCTTCCACAGATTATTATTCAAAGTGCTCATTTACAGTACAGCTGCTGTGCCTCTTTCTGTTGAACTCACAGCACAGCCATGCTGGTCTTGACCCACATCTTCCCTGATGCATCAGTCCAAGCAGAAAAAGAAAAGGATTCCCATGTACTGATTTCCACTGTTCTTGAAATTGACTCACTTCATGCTCTCAGGTATGGCCTAAAGAAAGAATGCTCCAGTGTAGAGAAACAAATATATATACCTGAAAAGATAATATAAATTATTGAGGAGTGGCCTCCTCACTTCCTCTCAGCTCAGGGCAGTTACTACACAGCACACTGATATTTATGGGCTAAACCCACTGCAGGAGAAAGGTGGCATGTAGCAAATTTACGTGAAGTATGAAACCCAGGCCATGACCAAGTCTCAGGTATTACACATTTAAGCATATATGTGTGATAACCACAGTGACTTAGATGTTCCCCGTAGATGCTGTTGCTGGAGTGTACCCCAGGACACTGAAATGAGTGTGATCTCAGCCTGTCAGTCACAGGGCTGAATCTTTCGATATAAAGTTCCCGTGGGGGAAAAAATTATTTGAAGCCCTAGGTCAAGGAACAACATAGACTTTGCTGAAGTGTTTCTTGCAAGGTGAAAAATGAAACATCAGGCCCTTTGCCTTCAGTGCAACTGTGTGGAAGGCTACAGATGTGAGACTTCACTAGAAAATGAGGCAGTTACAGCTCAGACCATAATTTGGTGATGGAGATATATGTACATTCTTAAGCTGCAAGACGAGTCCCTGCTATAGGTTTGACTTGGGTTAGCTGGACATTTGGGAAGTATTTCTTTCCCACCAGTATTAGCATCCTTTTCCTGGGACCAGCAGACAGTTTTGGATGAGGCCACTCTGCTTTGAAGTGTAAGAGTTAAAGAGCACGTACGTGGAACACTCACTTTCCTTTCTCTGCACCGAGGCACACAGGTAACTGCCAGCAGTGCTCTGCGTGAACAACAGAGCCGTGTGTTTTGAAATGAGTAAGCTGCTTATTTCCCTGCCTTCCATGGCACTGGGAAATCTCATCTCTCCAGGTGAGATGATTGACGTTAATTGCTCATTCGGATGATTCTTTTTTCTGTTTAACAAAATGTTTTGCTATATGAGAAGACAAAAACCAAACATCCAGGCATGATTCAAAAGCCAAATACAAACGGAACCAGAAGCGTATTTAAGGACCATCCCTCAGGATCCATGAAGCACTTGCAGCTTCTCCTGCTGCCGCCCCAGAGGTGGATTTTTCCAAGAACAGGGACGTGCAGGGCGTGGGGCCGCCGCGAGGGGGCACCGAAAAACCACCTTGAGCCCAACGCTGCGGGGGCGGGAACGGCGAGTTTGTTTGGATTTACGTTATACAGCAAAAATACACAGCGAATTAACTCTCTCCGCCCGTCTGAGCGGCCTTACGTGCTCGGGATTTTAAAAAAATACCTACAAGCTGCCGGTGCTCTGTCGCCAGAAGGACATGCGAGCACGGGGAATGACTTCCACACAGTTTCGTGAAGAATTTAAACCTGCAGTAACAACAAATGTAAAAGGACGCTGTAAGACAGAAATTTAGCCCTTCAAAAGGCCACGGGTGCTGTAGAGCACCTCTGCCTGTGACTACACTTTATTGCTGGGTTCTTTCAAACCTCAGTTTGAATTTATTATGTTCATCTAAAATATGCTGTGGAAACCCTCTAAGAACAAGGTACAAATCCATCCATGCCCATCCGGGGACGTGCTCTTCTGAGAGGGAGAAATGGGAATTACAAAAATCTCACAGAAAATGCATTTTATTTCAATGTCTAGGATTAAGTGAACCATTTGCCCTATTGACACACACCCCCTGTAATAGTCTGCTGCAAGTGACTCCTCGGGCGACTTGATGTACTCAATGATGACTTTGCTCTTCAAGTGTGTATTTTTAAACACAATTTTTAATAACAACCCCATTGTTCAAACAGCTAATTTTTGTTCTTTTCACTAATGCTCGCTAGTAAAATGGGACGCTTTGAATCCAACGCTGAGAGGCAGTAGCCACAGGACATGGAGGAGGGGGGAATGGTCGCAGGGAAAAAGCTTGGGACGCCACCCAGCTGAGCAGCGATAGCTGCAGCAGGGACACAGAGAATCGCTGTGATCTGTGATGTCGGTGTGACTGTGCAGCGCTGGACATCCAGCTGGACATCCAGCGCTCCCAGGCCGAGCCGTCCCTTGGAGTGCGGGATCACACCCTGCCCTCCGAGCACACCGAAATCCCGGCGTTTTGCGTTTGTTTTCCACGTTGGTTTTTTCATCACTGTGACTTCCGATCTCTCTGAAACGCCGTTTCAGTTAGGGCTTGAACTCGAACCTGCTGCTTCTCCCGGCTCACAATTCCTCCGCTCCCTTTTGGCCAAGAGTCGGCAAGACAGAGACTCGAACATGATGAATTTTTTAAGGAAGGGAGTCGACTCCAGCGCTTTTCCAGTAGCACCCAGCGGAGGCTTTTGTTTTATTTAACCGCCTGCAACCCTCTCAGCTCACTTTGCCTGGGCTTTAAAGCAGCCCCGCGGACCCAGCGGCGTTCCCTCTGTGTGTTTCTCTCGGCTGCCCGCCCAGACTCTTCACACCGGCCATCCCGAGCAGCGGGACTGCGGGGGCCGGCCCTGCCCTGCCGCACAGCCGGGGTACTCCGGGGCCGGGAGGGCACAATTGTTGGGGATGCGGCCCTGCCCGCGCCCCACCCGAGCCCGAGCCCGAGCCCGAGCCCGACCCCGCAGCCCCCTCACGGCCCTGCCCGGCCCGGCCGGGGCGGCGTCCCCGCCCTCTCTCGGCCACGCCCCCCGCCCGCGGGCGCCCGCCAATCGCGGCGCTCTCCGCCGGGGATGACCTCACCCTCTGCCTTCCCATTGGCCGGCTATATTAAGAAAGTCGCGAGCGCCTTTAAATAGCGGCGCAGGGCCGCAAGTTGCGGCAGTGGCGGCGCGGGGCCGGTGCGTGAGGGCAGGTACTGGTGGCGGCGCTTTTCCCTCGAGGTTCCGGGACCGACGGCGCTGCCCTGTGGCCGTAGAGCTCCCCCGAGGCACCGTCCGTGGAGAGAGGAGGGCGCGCCCGCCTGCCTGCGCGGGCCGGCTCGCCACGGTGCCTTGTGAGAAGCGAGAGGGAGCGGGAGGCGGCGGCCGCGGGGAGGAGGGCGCTGCCATCGTCCTGCTGCACGGCAAGGCCAGCTTGGCGAGCCTGGCCATGGCCGCCATCCGCAAGAAGCTGGTGGTGGTGGGGGACGGTGCCTGTGGCAAGACTTGCCTCCTCATCGTCTTCAGCAAGGACGAGTTCCCCGAGGTCTACGTGCCCACCGTCTTCGAGAACTACGTGGCGGACATCGAGGTGGACGGCAAGCAGGTGGAGCTGGCCCTGTGGGACACGGCCGGCCAGGAGGACTATGACCGCCTGCGCCCCCTCTCCTACCCGGACACCGACGTGATCCTCATGTGCTTCTCCGTGGACAGCCCGGACTCGCTGGAGAACATCCCGGAGAAGTGGGTGCCCGAAGTCAAGCACTTCTGCCCCAACGTGCCCATCATCCTGGTGGCCAACAAGAAGGACCTGCGGAACGACGAGCACGTACGGAACGAGCTGGCCCGCATGAAGCAGGAGCCGGTGCGCACCGAGGACGGCCGGGCCATGGCCATCCGCATCCAGGCCTACGACTACCTGGAGTGCTCGGCCAAGACCAAGGAGGGTGTCCGGGAGGTCTTCGAGACGGCCACCCGGGCGGCCCTGCAGAAGCGCTACGGCACCCAGAACGGCTGCATCAACTGCTGCAAAGTGCTATAGGGCGTGTCTGGAGCGCTGGGCGCAGCGCCCGGGTCACCTGTTGGCGGGTGGAGAGGAGCTGGGTTATGCACGCACACGGCATCTGCCGGTCCCCTCCGCTGGAGGCTGGCGGTGGATCGGGGTGGGGGCTAAGGGAGGGAGCACCGCGCTCCCTGAGCCTTGGCCGAAAAGGGTTGTGCTGGCTCAGCCGCGGGGACAGAGGGAGGGGGGGATTGCATGCCCTGAGTCTTGGGAATAAGGTGGGGAGAAGCCTTCTCCTACCACTGGCCCCTGCGAGTTGGTCGCGGACTCAAAAACAAAAAGCTGCTGAGACTGGACTGAGCAAACGTTGCACCCCGGCTCTTCCCTTTTGCCACCACCTGCTGCTCCCCGCTCCTAGACAGCCTCCTCTCTTTTGCAAGAGGAGGGCGGTGGAGCCGATGCTCGAAGGGACTTCTGCCTCCTGCCTGCATGTGCCTCCCCCCAGGCGGGCTGGGGAAAGGGGCTGCATGTCCCAAACTGCCCGCAGCATTCTCGCCTCTCCCGCACATGTTTCGGCCTGAGCCTGACCTGCTGTGGAAGTTAGTGCCCTGAAGACCGAGGCTGGGAGGGGAGGGTCATCCCAAGCGAAACCTGTATATATCTTACCATTTCTGTCTTGTGCAAATTGGGGTAGTGCAGGGGGTGCTTATATAAAGTGAGGTGGGGAGGGGGTGCCCAGCTGGGACTTGTGTTGTGCAAAGGAACTTGCCCTGAGTGACTGATGCCTGCTGATAATGCGAGCCTTGAACTGACTCCAGCTGCAGAAGCCACCAGGCGGGAAAGTAAAGCCGAACTGTCCTCCTTGCTGGACATCCACCTCCTGACAGATGAGGCAGGATGAGCAAGGGGATGATATTGCCATATTATGATCTTGGTGCCTGCTCCTTCCTTTAATGTTGTCTTCTGCAAGTGTGTTGATTTGGGTTTATTTAAAAGTTTATTTTCAAAAGAAGTTACTTTGCACAACTTGGTGGATTTTTTTTTAATTAAACACTCAATGCACTCATCTGCATACAACACTGTAGCATTGGAAACATTCTTACTCAGTAACCTCATCTGGGTCTTGTGTTGAAATCAATTTAAAACAAGACAAAATAAAACCACTGTATATTTTTTTGCCTTGGAAAAAAATGGGTGAAAGCACTGTTCCTTATGGAGCAAGTACATCAGACTTTAGTACTAAAGGGCAGTTTAAAGAATTGAGGTTTATTTAAAACTTATTTTCACAGGGTGGCTAACCTGGGTGAAAATAATTTTGTGTTTCTCTGGTTCAGAGAACAAATGTATCCATTTATGTTTGTTTACTTTTCTTCCTCTTCCCTCAACAGTGGTACTGAGACTGTTTGTTTTTAATAAATTGACATGGCAAAAACTGAGATGTATTTGATGTTTACATAAAACTATGAACAGTGTATGCAGTTTTTTTATGTAAAGTATTAAAAGACTATGCTGACACTTGTGAGAGCAGTGTTGTGATTCATGGAGACTGTCCTCAGTTTGCAGCAGTACACCTGGATGGCATTGAACTAGACCAGAGTTTGCCCCCTGCCTGCACATGCTTTTATTTGGATTTTTTTTTTCCCACTGGCTGAAATACCTGTCTGGCAGCTTTCAGAGGATGATGGTTTTATTTCCCTTCGGGGGAGCTGCTTCCTTAATTTTTCTGTGCATGGCATGTGGAAGTGTACTCGAAATTCAAGGTGGTGACTAATCCATGCTTGTTGAGTGCAAGAAGCTTCTGTGTCTTCTGCATGGTGAGCTTGTGCTTCCAGTGGGTTGGTGTAGCAGCAAAAGGGGCAGGAAACTGAAAAGTAGCAGAGGCAATAAGGTTTATTGTTCAAGAAAATACTAACATAAAAGCAATTTTTATTAGTGACCCCCACTTTGCTTGGAGTGTGTGGCCCTGCTTGCTGCAGTAGGGCATGAGGATGGGCACAGGCTTGCTGTTGAACAGGAGTCTCCTAAGCTGCCAAGCCAGCTTTCCTAATTGCTGGCTTCATTAATTCCCATAGCAATGTAAAAAGTCGAGGCCTTTCCATGTCGGGGATCCCCAGCAGGGCATTATCCCTATCCCTTCCCTAGCCTGCTCCAAGAATCAGCTGCCTGGGCAGGTGCTCAAGGCCCTGTGATGCTGCCATAGGCATTGGCTCCTGGCAGGAGAGGTGGCATAGGGCAAAACGTGTTACATGATTTTTGCTGAACAATAAGGCCTATGCCCAAAGTGCTGATGTCTCTTTTTTTTTTTTTCCCCCTTTTTTTTTTTTTTTTCTGTAAAACCCCTTAGATACCTTCTAGGGAAATTTCAGTACAATTTTATATTTTCGTAAATCCTCTTCACTCCTTTTGCAGAGATGAGAGAAAGGAGTCAAGCCTTTTCTTTTTCTGATCTATGAATATCTGCTAGGGTACAGATTGTTCAGAAATGTTAACTAATGTTAACAAATACCAAGGCAAGCAAGGGACATTTAATGGCTTTTGCTTAAATGCTTACAGAGGGTTCTGCCAGCTGCCAACTGAACATGATGGGGCTTTTTAGACAGGCTGACATGGAAATAGCAGGTTCCTTGTCCAACACCTGGAAAGTCAATCAGAGTTAATGTGAAAATACCTGTATTTGCATTTTGAAGATTTCAAATGTTAGAGTACACACCTAGTCCATGCTGTGAGTTTATTATTCTTCCTATAATCCCTAATGAAAGACAGGGACGTTTTCACAGGCAATTTCACCAGTTAGGCAATTTACCTCAAAAGGTACCTAAATCCCAGGTTTTGGGTATCCTTCTCAATTCTACTGATATTTGAATTTCAATTTCAATTCCCCTGATATTCAAAGGGTGAGTTTCTTATCCTGAGTTTGAGAACACTAAAATCGAACATCCTTTGAAAAAGATCTTGGTTGTGGATGCCTAAAGATCATGACCAAATATGTATTTCTTGCAGAGGCACTCAAACCCCAGGCTCTGTTCTGCATGATGCCAGCCAGTGATATTAAAATCTGCATTGGAAACCTTATCATTAAAATGATTGCAATAGCTGCAAAATTTATCAGTTCTGTTAGACTGCAGCAATAACTAATCTTCTCAAAACCCCAAAGGAGAAAGCATTAATATTTGTATTTTAAACACTGGGAAATGAGTTAGCATTGCATCCCTGTATAATTAACTGTACCAATATTTTCCACTGAGGTGCTTACAAGGTAATTACATTCATTATTTCCAATTGGACTTTTGCCCAAGTCAGGGCTACAGCCTCTGGCCCAAGGGGGAAAAGCTTCAAGAAAGCACATTTCGGTTTTAACTGAGCGTGACCTTTCTCTGCTTCTTGTGAAGCTGTGAGCCAACCCACAGAGTGAGATCACTGTGGGAGTCCACCCATTGGGGTCAGATGGTGGAATCAGAGCTTTGTGTCACATTGTTGGGCTTGCTTTGGTGGAGGGGGGACATAAGGCACATCCCACCCTTTGTGACTCAGACACCCTGACAGGGCCAGGCTGATGCCTCAGGGTGTGAGTGTGTTACACTGACCAACCCCATCAGACACCCTGACAGGGCCAGGGTGACGCCCCAGGGTGTGAGGATGTCACACTGACCAACTTCACCCCACAGCTGCATCTTCCTGAGTGTCTCCAGAGGGTCTGCCCAGCACCAGGGCCAGCCAGGTGCCCGAGGTCAGGACAGGTGCCCAAGGACATACATGGTGTATTCTGACAGAGGATTGGTTTCATGTGGACCTCCCCTTGCTTATCTTCATCTGGCCCCCTGACTCCTGTTCATCTGATCCCAGTCTGTCTGCTGTAACCTTTTGGCAGGAGAAGCGGTGGCACTGAGCAAGTCAGAGCATCAAAGGAAGGTCAACCACCAACTCATCTCACAGTCCCTCTGCACACTGTGGGGCACACAAAGATGTTCCCTGATGTGTCCACTTGCCTGCACAGATGTCCTCAGCTGAGGAAAGGTCGCACCTTTCCCTTACTCTATACAGGCCGAGTTTAGCTTCTGCTAAAGGTCTTTCTTCTGGTGAGAGCCAGAGCTCTGTAATGGTACCAGGGTATCCTTAGCAGCAAATTCTGGAAGTGTAGAAAAGCCTTACTGAGAGGCACACTCATCTCCCTCATTCTGCATTGAGGTGAGGAGACTGCTTGTGCACTCCCACCTCAAGACCAGGTTGAATCCTCTGGCAGTGTGAGGTTGTCCTGTCTGGGCAGCCTGAAAATGAAGCCATCCTGGGAAGGTCAGAACCACCTTCTGCGCTTCCGGAGATCCAGCCACAGCAGCTGTGAGTAGATTGAATAGAAAACACATTCTGTAGGGTGTGCCAAAGACAGGAGAAGTCATCTTTATGACATAGGAGAAAGAAGAAATTAAAACTCCTTGATACTTTTGGCAAAACATTTGTTAAAGCACTTTTATGCAAAGGAATTAGGCTACGTATTTTTGCTAGTTTTTTTAACCCTCATGTAACTCCACACACTACAGTGGAGTGGCACAAGTGCCAGTGGGTGCAGATTTTGAAGCAATGTCCTCTTATATGGTTTTCTGGTTTTGCAACAATAACTTAATGTAGCTTCATTTGCCTTACACTATGTTGGACAGACTTAGCAACTCAATAAAGTTTTGACACAATTTCTTTACAGTAAGAGAAAAAAAATACTCTGAGAGTCCACATTTTACTAGAATCAGCATAACTTACTGTAATTCACTCACAGATTTTATTCCTTAACTGCAGAAAGTAAAAAAATGCTCATTTTGACCTGTCCATGATTCTATGTATTCAAGTGCTTGTATTTGAGTAGCCTGGTGTAATGGATGGACATTTCTTTCAATGCTAATTGATTTCAATTCAATCAATCAAATGGATGAGTTGCACTGGCCTCTCCCACCCTGTTCCCTTGAATTTTTTCAAGTAATGGAAAAATTATGTTTGGGAGCAGAGTTTTCTTCAGATTTGCTCTCAGTGACAGTGGTAAGCCACAGTCTGTGATAAGCAGCAGCCAGGTAAATTCAGTTTTGTGGCCACTCACACCCTGTGTCGGACAAACCTCTGTCCAGTTCTTTCAGAGGGTCCATAAAGTGAGAGGCTCTGTGGTCAGAGGTGCCTCTATGTGTCAGCAATGTATTATCCACTCATAACTCAGTAGCTAATACCATTTGGTATAATGACAATGATGGGCATATCTGCTTTTCTCACATGATTGAAATATCAAACTGATGCTAAAAGGTGGGGTGTAAGAGTGGGGTTAAAGCTGGAGGCACTGATGTGATACCTACACTGAGCTGTAGCTGGAGAGTAAGAAAAGCATTAGACCTGTGCCTACAGCACACACTAACTATTTCCCTCCCCACTTGCTAGTCTGTGTGGGTTTTGTCTGTGTTGCTTAATCTTGCTTCCCAGTAAAGGGGACCAATGGGTGGGATTTTATGCTAAACTCTTAATTTTGTTTCTTTTAGGTCATCCATCCTCTTCTGCATTGAAATCTTGATGTGGCAGGGCTGGAGATAGGAATTTGGAGACAAAGTGGGTTTCCTGGTGGGAAATCATCCTCATTTGCATGAGAATGTCCCCATTCCTCCTGCACGGAGGGGAGGGTGGTGGCAGTGGGGAGCCTCCAGGGTTTGGGGAGGTGGGAGGGAGGCTCTGTAGGGGTCTGCCCTGGAAGAGCCTTTTCTCTGTTCCTAAGCTTTTATGCAGTGGGATTTTTATACAAGGAGGTTTGACCCTACAGCCCTTGCTCTATGGGACTCTTCTCACCGAGTGCAGCAGCACAAGCCAGGACTGCAGCCAGGACTCCCACTTTGCTGGAGTCGCTGGGGTTTGATGGCAGCAGCCTGACCCTTCCTGGCGACAGACAAATTTCTCTTGCCGTGAAAACAGAGTGAGTTTTAGACCAGGACTTTTCATTATGTGTGTGCATAGCTAGATGTAGTCACGCTACCTGTGTAAAAGTAGAAAAAGATGAAAATCCAGGCTTCTGCATTCAAGGTTCTTGTAGGAATAATTGGGCACTTTGTATTTTCAACCTCCTCAGCTTGGAAAATTTTGAAGAACGTCACTCCTTGGTGTGCAAGTGTCACCTAACATCAGTGACAGAAAGATAAAGATGTATATTTAATTCTGATAAAAAAATAATCTGTACAGTTTGGGTTTAAACCAACCATGCCCTTGTGAGCGTCTGAAAGAAACCCCAAGTTTCAGACTACTGTAAAAGTACTCATAATTCATTTCCAGTTTCTCTGACACTCAACCTGGAGGGACATTAAAGTGTCAGCATCTACAAGGCCAAGGAAACTGGATGGGAGAGAGCTCATGTCAAAACAGCCCATCTTCCAAACCAACCCATCTCCCCACGGTGAGGGGATGGGCAGGAAGATGTACGTCGCTCCCACGCTTGCCCTTTATGGAAGGTTTCCCAAACAAGGTGCCCTTCAGCTAGGGACAGAAATGAGCTCATTCCCTCTTGATGGTAACAGAACACTTTGCATTGATGGTGACTGCTGCATTTCAGGAAGAACACTCCCAAGGATTAACTGGAATGAGATGTTGGCATGATAAAGACACACAGAAAATGGTGACAAGGGAAGCAAATTGTAGTAATTACCTCGAAGCCAGGAATTTAGCAAAGGTGTGCCTAATGCCTGAGGAACTTGCTAACAGCCTGCCTGGCTCCCACACACCAGCGACCTCTCCTCTTGGGTGGGCTCAGATTTAACACCATCCTGTGAAATTCAGAGCAACTGTTCTCAGCCTATGTTCAGCTGGGAAAATTTCAAACTGGAAAGAAGGGGTTTGGTGCCTGAGGGATGCCTGTCTTTTCCAGCAGTACCTCTGGATTTAATAGAAAGCCATTCCTCTGCACATTTTTCATCTAAGAATGCTCTTAATTCTTCATCGTGCCAGGGAGGCAGCTAAGGATTGCAGGATGCTTCGCTTGCACACTTAGACTGACATGGCTGTAACAGTGATAATGTATATCCTGAGACATTGCTTTCAGCCACTTTTTACACTCCTTAGCCTAAACATGTATTTGAAACAAACTTCTGAAATTTTACATCTCACTAGCCAAAGAATAAGCCAGATATATTTCTTCCATGTGATCATGGGAAAGTAGAGTCCACAGTCACTTAGAGGATCCCAAGCCTGGCAGGTTTAGGGACCCCCACTCCTCTGCAAACCCTGCAGAAATGCCCATGGAAGGAAGGTTTCTT
Source organism: Lepidothrix coronata (assembly GCF_001604755.1). Lineage (NCBI taxonomy): Eukaryota > Metazoa > Chordata > Aves > Passeriformes > Pipridae > Lepidothrix > Lepidothrix coronata. The sequence continues at coordinate 295,085 of NW_016690219.1, forward strand.
CCCTAACTGACTGCTAGCTACATGCTGCTGAAGGCTGTTCAAGTGCTATGGGAGGCCAGGGAAGCTGATGGTGGGTGCATTTGGTGCCAGCTCCCTCCTGTCCTGGGGTTATGCTGTCATGGAGAGATGGGGGCCTGGTGCACAGTCACTTCACAGGGAGGCAGAGTCCCCCTGTTCCACATAGCAGACAAGTTGTTAGTAATGTATGATTCACTCTTATGGTGATGTTAACCTCATGAACTCTCTGTTAAATTTTGGGACTATACTCGTTTATCTCAGGAGGTCGGTTTATCAGCAGAATCATCCCATAGCAAAATCACTTTTGTTCCACTGGTAAAAACTTCCCTGTGTGATTAGGAGCAAGGCTGCCCTTTTGCAGGCTAGTCTCCTCCAAGTAGGAGTGACCTGTGGCAAACTGTGCCAGCAGGATGAGGACACAAAGGTGGAAACACCAGCACGCTCCTTCACAGGCAGCAGCCAGTGGCCGGGAGCAAGGATTAAACTGGAGATGCAGCTCAAACTGCCGTGGCTGAAATTTCACTGCAAAAGTTTCTTGTTTCTCATTTTGCTCCTTTGATCCGTCGAAGAAGGATCAAGTTTCAGGGGAAAATCAGCCAGGACAAGCCGCAGAGGGCTAGAATTACAGCATATGAAGCAGCAGGGCCAGACAAGATCGGTTTCAGGCTGCAGCCAGTCCAACTAAAGCCAGAGCCTGGGACTGATGGAGGACCACGTCGTCTGTGCTTATTGTTATAGATACAGCTGTTTAAAATTAAAAGCAATTGTTTATTAGGCATTCCCAGATGGCTATTTCATAAAGCAGTCACACACCGGTCTCAGAACTTGCAGCTCTTCCACTGTTAGACCCTGTTATGTCTGTATATGAATGGTTTTAAAAAACCCAAGAAAAATATACATTCTTACATGTTAATTTTGCAAGGCAATCGAGTGGCTGTGCTTTGAAAGTTAGAAAAAAAAAAACAAAACCACACAAAAAAGCAGCCCATAAAGTGCTCACATGCCAAAATTTGCTGCATTGTTGGATGAAAAAAACAGAGGATGCAGTGGGGCTGGGTCATGGGGCTGGTGGGGTCTTCCATCCCCCCATTGGTAGGCTGACTACAACTCACCTCGTGGCATCAGTGCTGGGTGGCACTGAGCATCGCTGTGTGCTCTGTGAATGAAGCGGGGGCCGTATCCAGCCTTCTGTCACCAGCCTCTCAAACCTACAAAACCATCAAACTGAAGCAAATTCAAGTAAAGGTTGTGCAAAGATTGCTTTCTTTTCCAGAAATATTTGTTGGACAATATATTCGAGTCTCTCTGAAATGGTAATAATATTGTCCTTACAACCAATGCGTGCTATTGTTGTCGGGCAGATACAGCCTAATTCCTGGCGGGTTTGAGACTGTAATGTGCGTTTCTGGGTGAGGGAACTGTTGCAGATAAGTTTATCCAGGTGTCTCACAAACACTATGGATAACAGAGATGGGGGATATTTTTCTGGAAAAAAAAGGTAGGTCTGCAAAATCGTATGGATATAGCTGTGTTAATGGGATTTCATCCATAAATTTTCCAGAATTTGTGACTTTCATAACTGTTCTGCAGAATTTCATGGTGTCTCT
>NW_016690219.1:296787-416293 GCF_001604755.1 Lepidothrix coronata
AGCCCTCAAGTAAAAAAACCCAAAAAACAACAAAAAAAACCCCAAACCAAAAACCAAAAAAACCCCAAACCCAAAAAACAGCATTAGAAGTTTTCTCCCAGTGTGACAGGCATCATGCCAGCACTTAGTCACCCTGTTTGGGCTACCCATGGTGCTCTGGGACCGATTCCCATCAGGCTGAGTCCCTTGGCTAAGGGTTGTAGATCCTAGAAAGTATATATCCTGCTTTTTCTAATGGTGCTTCATCTGCTGAGGGGTTTGTTAACCCCTTCCTTTCCCTGTGAGCCAAAGCTCTTTCACCCAGATGGATGGGCTGTGTCTGTGGGCAGTAGAGCACTGAATGGCAAAGCCCAGCCCACAGTAAGAGCCAGGATTGTTGTTTGTCTTTTTCTTTGCTGAATGTGTTATTTGCTGCCAAGCAGAGGTTTGATCAAACAGAAGCTGTCTGTGAATTCAGGAAAAATTAATGCCAGTGATCCACCTGAACTAATGTCAATGTTAGCCCAGTACTCACCAGGGGATCTCCTGAGGTCCTTCCAACCTAAATTACACTAGTTCTGTACATCAAAGCTTAGCTGTCACTCACAAAGTTGGGAGGGAGTCAAACTCACGATTCACATATTATTTCCTGAGTAGGCTTATGTTTAGGTGTTTCTTCTTTGATGAACAGCTTAAATGTCACAGTGACTGCCCTACCCACCACGCTGCAGCATATGCAGGTAGTCACCAAGTCTGCATGATCAAAAGTGACCTCTTTCCATCCTGCTAAACTCTGAGGGCATTATTTAAATTGGGGGATGAGTGAGTTTCACAGGTCTAACAAGGACCAGAGTATCCAGTCCTCACCCACATGGAACACCAGATGAGTAAAGCGAGGTGCTAGCACAGAGGAGAGTACCTTCTCCAAGCTTGCTCTGTCCACTGACAGGGCTTCTCCAGCACTGTGGCCATGCCCTGCACTGGGAGGATGTTTTCTTACTGACCCTTAGGGTTTGAAGCTCCATGGTATGTGTTCTATATTTCTATGCAGCTCTGCGCAGCTGACAAACTACGATGTGCTCACAGTACTTTTGTCTCCCAAATGGCAGACAAACACCCAGTGAAACCTCACTTGTTTGCTGCTTTGCCACGTAATTCTGTTTTCCTCGCGTTTTCCCTGCACCACGTGCAGTGCTGGCAGCATCCCACCTGTCACCTGTCTGGACAGAGATCCATGTGCTCCAGCTGTGGCTCCTGCTCTTGTGCTGCCCCCTTGGCAGGACAGAATCAGATGTAATATCAGCCATGCAGCAGACACAGAGGTCAGGACTCCCCCCAGCCCACCCACACACCAGTGGGCACTCACCAGCCTGGTAGCTCCTTCCCATCCAGCCACAGCTAACCTTGGTGTCCCAGGTGCTGCCCCTTTGCATGGGCATTTGCAGCTGCACTGAGAGCCTGGTCTTGGCTGCAGACCCCATCTGGACCCCAACTGGGGTACCTGTGTAGTCTCTCTGGTTCCCTGTGGACATGCTAATTCCCTGTGATTTTCCTTTATTATCAAAATCCCTCTGGAAGTCAGTCAGATTTTAACTTTTTTCCTCTCCTGACCTCTACTTCTCACATCAGAAAGCTGCTCTGAGGATCACCTCCTTGCACTTGAAATCTGATCTCCAACCTGTTTGTTGCTAATAGATGCCCATTTATTAATATGACAAGATTAATGGACCTTTTCCCTGGTATAGGGATTGCTACATTACCAAATGCAGGTCTTTCCTGTCTCTAGAAAATGAGAGGAAGTGTTGGATCAAATCAGTTCCTAAACGGGGAGCATTTAATTCTCTGTGCTGAGAAGGTTGTGTTTGTTGCTGGAATTTACATCTGGCATGTGCACTTCCAAGTCATTCCTCTCTACCCATGACTGTTTTCCTTCGTTCCACTCTTCATAAATGAGTCTGACATTTTTAGAAAGAAGGCAAATGTCCTTTATCCTGTCAAGCACCTGAGTTTTGGCCCTTTCCTAAATGTTCTTGGAAGAATTAAAGCCTGATGGATGCTCCCACATTTACAGATGGAAAATTTTCACCCAGACTTCTACTGTGGAGATGTTTCAGTCCCTGTTTTTTCTCTTAAGCATCTCTAGGGGAGATTCATGGTTCCTGTGATGCAGCAGCACGTGTGCAACATTTCCCAGTGTAAGCACGAGCAAGGACTATTAATTTAGAGTATTACCTCCAGCCTTTCTTTTGGCTTCACGTGGAACCCTCCTGCCTGTGCTTGATGAAGCTTTTGTCATGGGGAATAGTACAGATACAAAGATAGCACACTCCCCCACTCCTGGGGAAGGCAACCAGGCTCAGACATGGTTTTGCAGGACAACTGAGGAAGTTGCAGCACAGGGAGCTTATGCAGGTGAGGACACAGCACCAGTGATCACAACTCCAGGGCTCCTGTGAGCATCATCGTGCGATCTCAGGATATACCAAGCTCCTGAGCCCCCTTTGCTGCCCCTGGAGGAACGCCTCTCACCAGCACTGACACCAAACCAGCAGTGGGGAAGGTGAGAGGGAGCTGAGTCACTGATGATTCTCACACTCAGCCCGTTTTCACGGCCAAAACAACTGATTTTATTTTCCAAAGCTGTCAGTCATGGAAAGCAGTTTTGGTTTTTTTCTGTTTTAAATGAGGAAGGAAAAACAGTGGTGAGAGCCTGGAACTGCCTATTACTGATTAAAGCTGATGGAGCTGGGCTGTGCCTGCAGAACATTTATTCCTCCTACACCCTCAGTAAGTCAGCTTCATGCTGCGAGATCAACAAATTACTCTTACAAAACTGTGCCTTCAAAGCCGATGTGTGTGTCCTCTGCCTGCTCAGACTGTAGTCACTAGCCTAACAAAGGGATTCTTCCTAGGTGAGCTCAAGGATTAGATGTGTGTAGGGCACCACTTGCTTTTCAGTCTTGCTCAACAGTTTAATCAGCACTGAAAGCAGTTTGTATGAGCTTTTGTTTTCTACTTTTTATTTTTAATTATACGTACTTTTTAGCAGAAGAAAATATTCTACCCCTCCAAAACCAGCAATATTCCTCCCAACGTGACCGGGATTATCAACCAGGCACTTCAGCAAGAAGTGAGCAGCCAGTGCAGAGGGGATGTGGGGAGTCCCTTCCTTTCATGTCAAACATGTGGCATGGCTGTCAAACTCCCAAACTGCTTGATAACTGGATAAGAAATGTCACCTCTATCTGCCTCTCTACACAGCTCTTATCTGGCCATAGACATTCACTGCACGGTGCTTGCCCTTCACCCAAGTCATTTCTGGACAGCTGAGGAAACTCTCGGCTCTCCTTGCTTGTATTTTTACCCTTATAGATAAGAAGTAAATGAGAGCAAGGAGGTCCCAGGGACACCTGACTCCCTCTCCTCATGTTCATTTATAGCTGACTCACAAAGGACTTCTTTTCCTTTCTCAGTACTTCTTCTCACGTGGTTTTTTTTAACAATTCCAGGCATGGCGACTCCACCACTTCCGTGGGCAGCCTGTTCCAATGCTCGATCACCTTTTCAGTGAAATAAATTTTCCTAATATCTAATCTATACCCCCCCTGGTGCAACTTGAGGCCATTTTTCTCTTGTCCTGTCACTTGTTCCTTGAGAGGAGAAACTGACTCCCAGCTGGCTCAACCTCCTTTCAGGTAGTTGTGGAGCTAAACACCCCCAGGTCCCTCAGCCTCTCCTCATCAGACTTGTGCTCCAAACCCTTCACTAGCTCTGTTGCCCTTCTCTGGATGCCTCAGTGTCCTTCTTGGAGTGAGGGACTCAGAATTGAATGTAGGATTTGAGGTGCAGCCTCATCAATACTGAGAACAGGGGTATTAAGTTACATTAGGTTAGAAGAGATTATCCTAACTTTGTCTCACTGGTGTCTAGACCACCCTGGCTACAGCAACACTACTGCTTCTGCCTGTGTCTCCATTCCTTCTCTGCAGCCACAGCAGCACAAGGACATTAGTAAAGGCATTGCAGAAACAGCCAGGCTTGTCGCTGCTGGACAAGGAGCCACATGCTTCTGCAAGAAACATTAGGACTCAGGAAAAATGCACATGGATATTTATAGCCTGGCTCCTTCCTGGGAGGGAGTGAAACTTATTTTTGAATACCAGAGAGCAGAAATAGGCCAGCTCAGAAGGTGAAAAGGTATATGAACTTCTATTTGGGGAACACTGCATGACCAGAGTCGCATGAGAAGTAACCTAACAGAGGGTAGAGTCGGTGCAGGCTCACGAGAGACCTCCAAGCCAGGTTCTGCTCTGGACCTGAATATCAAGAAGGCAGAGTGTGGCCATTCATTTTGGATTTTGCCCCATTTTCGTGCATTTAACTATGTCTGTGCTAGGTCCCGAGTGTTCCTTGGAGGGAATCTGAAAGGTTATAGGTCCTGATGTGAAGTGGCAGATCTGCAGCTTGTGATTGGAGTGAATATCCAGGATTGTGGTGGAGTTTCTCGCTGCATTTGGGACAGTGGGTGAAACTCTGTATTGAATACATACTGCCTTTCCATTAGCTGTGCTATTATTGACTTGGATCAAATTAGCCCTTGAAGCAAGAGCTGCTAGCCTTTTTCACAATTCTGATTTTTAATCATCCCCAGCTTGTAAATTCCTCCTTCAGAGGCTAAGCCTGCTGGAAAGATTTCTATGGAGCTGACAGAAATGTTTTATAGAAGCAGCCCCTTTTTTGTCCTGGGGAATTACAACCCTATAAGTCTTCAATTTACTTGACATTCCAATTTGCAGCTTCGATGCCACAAGAAATGCCTTGGTTTTTGGTTTAGTGATGAAATTTCTGATATGGCAAGTGTAACAGAAAAATTAAGATCTGTAAAGGCCTGGTTAAGCTTTCCTTTGCTATTGTACACAGACAGACAGGAAGAAAAACCTCTCTTCAGCTGAGATATGTAGATATATGCTTAATGTCAAACATGAAAGCCATGGAAACATGATGGTGGTGTCTGGCTGGGAATATTGTGGTGAACCTCGAGGAGTGTGATCACAGAGCCAGATAACCAGCCCAGACCACCCACTACTGCAGCCCAAGCTCAGGAGAGGATGGTGTTCCCTGGGTTTGTTTGTGCCCTTGAGCAGGTGTCTGTGGTGTGCAGGGGTTGGTGCCACTGCAGCGTTGCTATTCCATGGCCGTCCAACACAGCTCAGCCCCTGCAGCACTTGCCTAGTGCTCCATTAGCCCCATTCTCACAGGCTGTTTCCCATATACACTGTGCCATCTTTGCCTACTGCAGTCTCAGCAAGGGCTCACAGGCTCTGCCATGCCTCTGATGTGTTGCCATGCCCTTGTTAAACATGCTCTGTGATGGGGCAGTGCTGCTCCAACATCCCATTACTTGGTGGTCATCCTAGAACAATATATTGCAAGAACAGATGCTCTGCTGGGTTGAATTGATCATAACAGAGGGGAAAAGAAAAGTATGGAAAGCCTCATCTATCCTCAGAAAGGGTGTGCTTTGCTGCCCTGTTTTATATTCTCTGCCTACTGAGGACAAGTGCCCTGCTGGAAGAGATGGGGTTTGTCAGGATGCAGCAGGAGACACCAAAGCCTTACACTCATAGAATCATAGAATCACTGAGGTTGGAAAAGACCTTTAAGATCATTGAGTACAACCAAGAGCACTTATTGCTCTTCTGTCTAGAAGACCTTCCTCACATCCAAGTGGCTGTGCCAAGAAAGTTGCTGTCGCACAACCATGGTTGAAAATGAACTAATGGTTGCCTTCCTGGCCTGAGGGACTCATTCTATTTTAATATCCCCTCCTTTTCAGCCCTGTGAAATTTGTGTATGGAATGACATCTAAACTAAAAAGGGGATAAGTTTAACTATGGGGGGAAATGAGCTCCTACAGGCAAGATTTTCCTAAGAAGCCCAAGACTTGGACATCTGAGGGCTTTTCATCACTTGGAATAGGGATGGTTTGTTACCTTGAGTAAGCAGAGGCAGAACTGGATTTCTTCCACAAAACCCTCATCTCTCCTGCAATAGCCCTGGGCTTCCATAAGCTAGCTGGAAGGCAGTGACAACCTAGTGTGCTCCTGTATTATTTTCTTCTCAGTCACTGGCAAAACAAAGCCCACAAGGCTGACTTTCTAGTCAAAGGGGACATGCCCTGGAGGCAGTTGTGCCATTATGGAGATTTATCTGTCACCTTTTGCTCATGTAGCAAAGAGAACTTGATGTACCTTGAACCTTTCCTCCATCTCCTGAATACCCTATTTCAAATCCACAGAGGGCTTTTTAGGTGTGTGGTCCTTTGAGATCATGTGCAGAGACAGAACAATTTTCTTTTGGTTCTGGCTTTGCTCTTTGTTTTCCCTCTTGATGAGGGAAGTGTTGTAATGTTGTAGCTCCCCCTAACCCTTCTGTCCCCACTCATTATCTACCAAGGCTTTAAGTGTCAGAGATATGTGCTACCCAGTTGTGACCTTCACTTCTCCAGATCACCCTTATTTTCTGCCATGCAGAAGACACAGCAGGAGTAGCCTTAGCAATTAAATGCCAAATGAACCAAGAGCAGGCTGTCATAAAGACATATGCCCTGGGGACCTTGTCCTGAAGGTACACCTTGCATTTTCCATGCTCTTTAACTTCAGTCTGCAGTCTTCAGTCTCCCAAGTATGACTTGAAACAACGGATCATTAAAACTGGGATAACACTTTGGTTTTCTTTTCTCTCCAATTCCACAGTCTGAAGGAGAAAGCTGTGTTGTAAGGTGGTATCCCAGGGCTGAAGCTGGTAGCCAAGAATTAACTTTTTGCCTCTACCAGTCATTGCTTTCTTTACTTCTCTTATCAAAGGCTGGTGGTGCCTTTGCTGTGCACCAAGGAGGCTGTGTGAAGAGGCAAGGTGCCTTTTGAAACTCCTCAGACTCTTTGACATGGCTGATGATTTACGTGCAGGTGCTCAGGTGCTAAATGACCTTCCTCCAGCATTTGAAGTTTGGTGAATGAATAACCACCTCTCACCTGGGCAGGGCAGCAGATTTGTGCTTTGCTGAGAGCAACAATGAAACCCAGTCAGGCTTCTCCAGCATTAAGGTGACATGAATGCCACCTTTCCCCCTCTGACAGCAACCCTAAAACATGTCATTTCCTTCATGTCTGCTTCTGAAAAGCCACAGAGCTGATTTTCAGTGCTCTTGCTGCCTAATGAGCCCCACTGCACTCTCAGTCCTGGCATTTCTAGACAGGAAGTGAAACCATCCAGGTCTCCCAGCTCAGTCCTCCATAAGCCTTAGAGGAGGAGCACTCATTTGAGTCAGTGGGACAGAGCTGAGTTTCTTAGCCCTAAAAATGACAGGAAGGTGCCCTCTGACAAGACAGCGCTGTCAGACAGTGCTGTGGCAAAGCTCACATCTCCCCTAAGAAGAGGGGAAATTATTGTTTCAAGGCAACATCTAAGTTTATGCATTCAGGGCTGAATCCCTATCTTTGGGTGGCCACAGAGTCACTGGGTCCAATGCCAGCTGTCTGTGCACCAGTAAGGGATGAATTTGCCTGCTACTGTGGTGGGCTTGGCGTGCGGATAGGTCTGTCTTTCCAGGAAAAGGCAGCATTGTTGCATGGTCACAGTTACACGGGATTGTCCCAGTCTCTAGGTTCCCTGCAGGCTCTGAGGAGTGCTGGCTGTCCTAGCTCACTGACCCTCTGCTGTCTGGATGTGCTGAAGCAGCCTCCTCCCAGCCGGAGCACTGCTCTGCTGTCATGTGCAGCCAATGTGCCACTCGAGTGGACCAGCAGACACCTCACACAGCCCTGCGAGCTACTCACTTTGTGCTGTTATTTGTGCTTATGTGAGCCCTGTCTGTAAGCACAGGTAATACATGAGGAGGGATTTGCCAAGAGCTTGCCCTGAGAACAAGGTGCAGTGATGAAGGAGGACACCTGCCTTCCCAACGCAGGTTACAGCCACCTGCAGGTCACTGTGTGCTGCCTGAAGATTGGGCTGTAGCCACTGAATTAGTGCCAACAATAAACCAGCTGAGCTCTCAGAGACTCTGAGTGGATGTGACAAGGAAGGACCAGTCTAAAGGAACAGGTTGCCCAGAGAGGTTGTGAATGTTTCATCCCTGGAAGTGTTCAAGGCCAGGTTGGATGAAGCCCTGGGCAACCTGATCTAGTGGGTGGAGGGGTTGGAATGAGATGATCTTTAAGGTTCCTTCCAACCCAAAGCATTCTATAATTCTATAATTCTATGATTCTATGATTCTACGATTGAGTCACACGTGTTCTCATGCCTGACATCAGTTGTCTTTCACTGTGCAGGCTCAGAAAACTGCAGTCTTTCTGCAAATGGAAATGACCAGTCTCAAACATTGGCAAAACACACCCCTTAGTGACTTCGCACTCACACAGAAAAGTTTGAGTTCAAACAAAATTGATTTACGTGCTTCTGTGGGTCAGATGGCTGTGTGTTTATTAGATTAGTCCCCCCGTTGCCATGGGAATGCTGTAAAAGAGCTTTGCCATGGAAGATGGGAATGTTTGCTCCTGATATGGCCCAAACCAGCTGCTTGCCCTTAGAAGCCCAGGGGAACCCTGTGCCATAGGACAGCCTCTCAGGCAGAATTTAGGACTGCAAAGTCTGTAGCTGCCTTAATTAACAAGTTGCATAGTGCTTCATTTGGCAAAGAATATCTAAGTTGTGAGTTTGCAGAGGGAAAAAAAGCAAGTAGGTGGGTTAAAAAAATGGAACTTCTATAATTAACTTCAGTATCTATGTCAGGTTCGGTTTGACATGGCAATTTGAACACATGTGCCTAATTGCACTGTACTTTTTTCAGTCTCTCCTGCTCAGTTATGTATAACATTAAGTCATGGGCAGGTCCATGTTACACAGGAGAAGTTGGGAAAGTGCCTATGAGGAAATGCTGTGTGTCAGAGAGTTGTATGATGGGCATCATATGTGCCATGGACTGCCTTGAGCATGTTCGGTGCCAGGCTGAGATTGTGAAAGGAGCCCTGGAGTTCAGTCGCACTCACAACTCCTACCTGTTCAGTCTTCATCAGGGATCACCTTTTACTTTCTTCCTCCTGATCCACAGAATTGTGCCTTTCTCCTGACTCGGGGCGTACTTGGACAGGAAATCCAGTCTGGGAAAAGAAAAAAAAACAACACAGGAAGCTTCTTTACTCTGCCCTTCCAACTGCTGCTATTTTTTAATATATATCTATATACCAACATCACAGCTTGACCTTAAATGCGTTTGAAGTTTAGAAGTGGTCAGTTAACATTTACATTTCAGTTTTGTTTGCTTTCCTGGCTAAGACTGCAGGCACAGCCACCCTTTACACACAGGAGAGGTTTCACTTGTGGTGTGTCTAGCCATGAACACACACAGCAGTGCCAGGGGACTCAACAGGAAAGCTCAGTTGTGTGAGGATCACAGCCTGCATTTGCAAAGAGAGGGTTCGGAGGGTTCAGATGGATGTCTGATTCAGATCTAAATATTCTGACAATTATTTGTGACTAGACAAATACTCTTACAGACACAGTAAGGCAATAAGGTGAGCTTTATGTTGCTTTTCTTATGTGACTAATCCTCAATTTCATGTGTGTTTAGGACATCTAAGTTCTCACCTCTCTTTGAAGCACCCTGAAGCTCATACAGACACATCAACAACTTTTGTGACAAGGATGAGTATCATGATTATCTGCCATGAAGTTGTCCAAAAGTTTCCTGTTTTGAACATGAGCTCTCCTTTGATGACAGATTGTGTTTAGGCCTTATCACTAACTCTTTCCAATCTCTAAGTCTCTAATATCAACTTACTTCTGCTTGTGAAGCTATCTATCGGCTGCCAGCTCTCTGCCTTCTCTGTCCAGAGCACTTTCCCAGCTGGCAGTTGCCACCCAGAGACCTTCTCGCTATTCTCTCACCTTGTCAGGGGCTTAAAGGTGATCAACAGCACCATTGCCACCTTCCCAGGTACTTGTGTCTTGGAGCTTCTCTGTGGCTGAGGTGCTGCCAGGAAAGCAATGCAGAGCATGGTAGTGAGGAGAGTTCCAGGACAGAGACAGAGGATGAAACCACCTGAGCAAGCTCAGGGAAGAGAGAAAGAAGGAGATCTGCAGAAGGCACCAGCAGCTCCCACAGCCATCAGCTGCCACTTTGCCTGCTGCCCATCCCCGCAGGCTCACGCCTCCTGGTTTGCAGTCACACCTCAGCTGGGAAGAGTGAATGTGGCCTGTGTTTTATGTCTGTGTGCTGGGGGAATGGGAGAAAATTCTCAAGACCTTCTATAAAGCCTGCTTCCTTTGAGATTCCCCAGTCAGTGGCAGGGAAAGGTCTCTGTGTTGGCTGCAGTGCTTCGAGGGCTGCACCAACACATGCCCCAAGACTGCACAAACTGTTTTAGGAAGGTACTGGAGCCAGAACAAGCTCCTCATTTCCGTCTCCCCAATGCTGTGAAGTGACTCACCCACTCTGGGAGTTGATCCTGAGGACAGGAGTAGGAATGAGGTGTCAGAAACTGAACTAAAACAAAAGTTAGGTTCGGGCCCAGGAAAATTTCCTGCTGCTGCCGCGGGTGGATAATGACACAGCCTCCACACACACGAGGCAGAGCTGCACAGAACCCAGGCAGCAGGGTGAACACAGGCAGGGACTATTTAAAACTGAAAGGCTGTGCCTTGGATTTTTTTATGTGAAAGACCTAATTATGGGGACTTAAATCCTGTCAGAGCAGCTACTTCAGCTGACTGAGTGCTGGGTTGCTCACAGCGTGGTGGAACATTCCCAGGTTGTTTCAGACTCAGTGTTTAAGGACTTGCTTCTTTATCCCTTTTCACACAGTCAAACTTCTCTTATTCCAGCAACTCATGGAGATCAAGGCTACTCCACCAGAAACAGCTGCTCTGCAGAAGCTGTTCACTGACTTGGTTGAAAGATTTTGGTCTGAGTCTTTTGCTGTTGCATCCGGGCCATGCAGGACAAAGACAGCCTGCACACAAAGGAGCAGCACAGCTGGATGCACCTCCAGCAAGGAGATAGAAGTTATATCTGCTGCCTTTTAGGATGGATTTGAGGCAAGCCTTTTAACTTCCTTCAGCAAGAGTAGGAGTGTAGTAAGCCCTTACCCTGGCAGGTAACCTCCCCTCTCGGGGGAATTATGAGGAAAGAAATTCACTGAATAGTGCTCTGTGTCATGCTTTGCCGATGACTGGACAGAAGGATACTCTTGGAAGTAGCTTTTTGCTGCAGAAAAATACCAGTGTTGCTAAGAACAGTCGTGACCTTGTTTCAGATAGTTGTGTTATAAAACCAAGATTTGCCTACACGGTGCAGCAATCTCCTTGGTTTAAAGGACCTCCCCTTCTTTTTTTAACTCACCTGTACCACAACAAAATACTCTCCCTCCCTGGAAGCACAGGCAAGAAACCTTCCTGTGAGTCACCAAGACAGCTCCCACATGGCACGTGCTCCCTTTCCCATGCTGTCAGATACAGGATTTAGGTAAGGCCACACATGAGCTTTACTTTCAGCAGAGCAGAGGATCACACTCTCACCCAGTGCAGGTCGTGGCAGCTTTTCACTCTGGGCCCCTATCAAGTGTCCGGCACTAACTCCATCTGCTCAGGATACTGTGCTCAGTGTGGGTTCAGATATGGGTCTAGACAGGTATAGCCCCAGCAGGGCAACTCCCTGGGAATGGCGTTAAGCATAATTAATAGTGACATGGGATTAAGAATATCTACTCTGTCTGAAATCTTCCATTTATGTCAGGGGATCTGTGCTTGTACAGGTATGCAATAAACTACCTGCATTTCTCTTGTTGCAAAGATGATTTTTATCTTTCTCCCACTTTACTGGGAAATAACTCAGTTTTGACCTTTTTACATAGCAGAAAGCTGCAAGTTTTAACCCCTTAGGCTTCCTCTTTATTAGAGAAAATAAGCCCCTGTTCTTCAGCTTTTGCCTGTAGGTCACAGTTTTGAGTCCTTTCATCATTCTGGCTGCTGTGCTTGTGCTTTAATCTCCCCAGTTTGTCTCTGTTCATTCTAATTGAGCCACAGTGGTCTAGTTGAAGCTTTTCCAGAGTGGGCCAGAACAGAGTAATTATCTCCTATCTCACAGAGAGCCTCATATTGTTGGCACATTCTTATTTTTTGATCCATTATAACTCCAGGCCCTTTTTTGCTGCACTGCTGCCAACCTGCATGTTCCTCATTTGTGTCTGTGCCTATGGTTCTTAAGTTTAATATTTTGCATGTGCATGTAATGAATTAAATCATGCAGAGTTTGATTCATTTATGAATTTCTTTCAAGCTTTTTAACCTCTGAGTTTATCTGCCGGGATATTCTTGTTGCCAGCAAATTTTTGAAGAATCACATGTAGTTCATTGTCCAAACTGTTCATAGAAATTAACAGTAACACTGGAGTAATACTGTATCTAAAGTAGAATGCCACAGTACATATTTCAAATGTCTTCTCAGTTTGGTACAGCAGGTGATCATAAAAGATTTTGAGGACAGTTACATGACATACCCTGTTCAATAAATGAAACCCAAGCATTTTTGTAGAAGTATTCTTTGGCTGTGGTACAGATGAGGGCTTCCAGGTTTTTCTGTTCAGCTGTCAGCATTAGTGGCACTGACAGAAATTATAGCACTGGCTGATGGAACAGAATTTGTCATGTAGAGGTTTCTGCCTGAGAGTTTAAGATACCTCTTTCAGTGTCTGTGGCACCCTCTAGACAAGCCTGGCTGGCATTTTTTGTCCTCAGCCAAAGCCAATTGTCAAATGCCAAAATTTAGCAGGTGCATAGAAGGACCAGGGAAATGGATGAGATTTCCTCCCTAAAAGAGATATTTTTTTTTGTTTTAAATGACTTGAAGTGTCCTTTCTATATCCCTAGAAGTGTTCAAGACCGGGTTGGACAGGGCTTTGGGTGACCTGGTCTAGTGGAAGGTGTCCCTGCCCGTGGTAGAGGTGCTGGAACTAGATGATCTTAGGTGCCTTCCACTCCAAACCAAACAGTTCTGTGAACCCACAAGCCAATCTGTTACCTTGCAAAAGCTCAGGAAAGATATTTGTGGCTCATCCTCTTGCTTCAATGTAGTAACTTTATATTTTTAAGTAGGTTGTTAACCTTAATCATCACCCCTACTTGAATGAATTGGGTATTAAAAAGGACTCTGAAAGAAAAATAATAGTCAGGTGATGCTTTTTCTATGAAATCTAGCAGCCCTGCCCAGGTGAAACCTGGGTTCTGGTCTGGTCCTGGAGCAAGGAGACCCTTAGAGACAGGACGTAAATGTGAATCCTTCTGGCCAGTGCCTCAGTTGAGTCCCTCATGCAGCTCAGCTCATACTGAAGCCAAGTCTGGTCTGTGGCTCCTTCCCTGGCACATTGCCACAGTGAGATTTCCTGAGGGGAAGCAGAGGAACGCAGGAGAGTTGTAAGGAGGTGTCCTGAAGTGAATGGTGAGTTGCAGAAGGACAGTGGGTTTGTTTTGTTGTTGCCTTGTGTAATAGAGTGGGATGCTGAGCCACAGCCAAGGGTCTTCAGCATTATTGCACACAAGCTCTAATTTTGTCCTGGCTTTATGGAAAACATCTTGCATTGCAAAATATTAAGGGTTTACCTTTGTTTTTATTCGTTTCCATCATGTGAAAAGTTAGTTCAAAGATTAGCAAGTAACTTCTCTGTGAATTTTTACTCAAGTAGAGACAAGTTGCAATTTCTTATGGTAGAGTTATGCTGCTGATTCTGCTGTATGCTGGCTTTTAAACTAGGCTCATGTGCTCTGTTTCAAGCACCTTCTAGCAGTGAATTAAGTGTTACAACAAATTCTCACTGACTGTGAATACAGAGATGTTTATGATACTACCTGAAATGGCAAAAATCTCCAGCACAGCATTTCTAAATGAAACCCAAAGTACTCAATTTGAGTGGGAAGAGTCTTGTGCGTGCTTCCCACAATAAATAGCATTTGGACTGGGGTCCTAAAGGCAAATAGACAATAACAATAAACCAGGAAATTACAGGAAAAGAAAAAGTAATTTCCAGCAAAGAATAGGACAGATTTGGAGCATCTGATTTAGTAAAGTCTGTTAAAAATTACAGAAGTGAAAATTTCCACCCAGGGTGATAATTCATCCTTTCTGCTCAGGATATTCAGGCTCTTTCAAATGCTGATATAACTCTGAAATAGTTCTCTGTCTCACTTTGATGGTAATAAGAAATACAGATTTGTGGGTAACTAGCCTGAAGTCGTTGGTGCCCTGTATAGGAACTGAAACCTTTCTGCTTTTGAAAGAGATCTGAGACGTCATATCTAAGGCTTTAAATCTGGTCAGGTTAGATGGATTCAAATAAGGAAGAGCCTGATGAAATACACTTTGGGGTACCTAAGGGCCAGCAAGATGAATTTCTAAACTATTAAGCTTTATTTTATAGAGCTCCTGAAGTACATGCACAACTGTTGCAGCTTGGGAAAGGACAGCTGTAGCATCCATCTTTGAAAGCAGGAAGGAAAGAGACCCTATGAATTTGAGACCACTTCAGATCTCTTGACAGCCCACCAACAATGGGGCTCTGCCCTTTCCCTACCCCCAACTCTCACCCTCACCTAACCTCTCACCCAAGCCAGAACCATAGGTCCAAACAAGACACCCATCACCAAGGACCCCCATAGAGAAGTGTTTGGGACTGGAGGCTGTTGGTGGTCCTCACCCTCCCTTGGCAGCTTCTTCACAGCTCTGCAGGATCAACCTGCTCTAGCTGCTCCATTTATTTCAGCAAAACTACTCTGGCCTGGGACAGACAGTGGGTGAATTGACTGAAATCACAGAAAATCCAGGGGTTTTGTTTCTGGGGCTTCAGCAGCAGGTAGACTCAGAGAGCTCAGTACAGCTTGTGTAGAAAGGGAAATGAGCGTGGATTCAGGTAAGGGCTGCACTCAGAATGTCCTGAACTGATTAGGAATAACTTCCATTCTGGAATGTTTTTTTTCCCATTGGAACTGGTCATAGGATCATAGAATATCCTGAGTTGGAAGGGACTCACAAGGATCATAGAGTCCAACTCCTGGTCCTGCACTGGACAATCCCAAGAATCACACCATGTGCCTGAGAGTGTTCTACAAATGCTTCTCGATCTCTTGCAGGCTTGATGCCATGACCACTTACTGGGGAGCCTATTGCAGTGCCCAACCACCCTCTGGGTGAAGAACTTTTTCCTAATATCCAACCTAAACCTTCCCTGACGCAACTTCATGCCGTTTCCTTGGGTCCTGTCACTGGTCACCACAGAGAAGAGATCAGTGTCTGCCCCTCCCCTTCCCTTCGTGAGGAAGCTGTAGACTGTGATGAGGTCTCCCTTCATTTTCCTCCAGGCTGAACAAGCCAAGTGACCTCAGCCACTCTTTGTATGGTTTCCCCTTTAGACCCTTCACTGTCTTCATGGCCTCCTTTGAACCTCCTTTCCACAGTAGGCCCTGATGATGGCATTCCTTCAATGGTGTTTAAAATTAAGGGAAAACCTCATGTAAAGAAAAGGCATTTCTGAATTTCTACTAAAGAATGGGATACCAGTCCATGGCTGGAGGTTCAAATCACACACCACCAAGTCTCATCCTATACAGATCTAAGAAGTGTGAATTCTCTGAGAAAATGCAAGTCAGTTTGTCCCTAGTCAGTTACCTGCCAGAGTTTAAGAAAAAAAAAAACAAAACCAGAGAAGTAGACCACAGCATTTATTTCAAATGCAAAGTGTTGCGTTTTGAACAATGTACTAAAATATCTCAACACAATGAGCCACATGAAATGACCGCTCGTAACAAAAAGTCCCAGCAAATGAGGCAGTGAAAATGGCTGGAAAGGAGCAGGGAGCAAACTTAGTGGATTGTTTTCATAAAAAGTTATTAACAATTCTTACAGCCCAAAATAGTGCATGTGTCAAATGCTCAGCTAT
Source organism: Lepidothrix coronata (assembly GCF_001604755.1). Classification (NCBI taxonomy): domain Eukaryota; kingdom Metazoa; phylum Chordata; class Aves; order Passeriformes; family Pipridae; genus Lepidothrix; species Lepidothrix coronata. The sequence goes on from NW_016690219.1 coordinate 312,753, forward strand.
ACCCCCCTCCAAAGCTGCTGCCCTGGCAAAGAGTTTGGGCTCCATGGGAAACACAGGGAAAATCTGGCACTTTGTCTTCTCTGTCACTTGGCAAATTAACTACTAGTGGTTTTGTTTCAAAGTCATTTGCAGCTTCAAAGACATGCATATGTCATGTGTCCCTCTCTGCTTTTGTTCTGTGAACCTCGATGCAGCATCAGTAATCAGAAAGCAGTCAGGGCCACCTGACTGCAGGTAGCACTGGCCAAAGCCAGTCAAATTCCTCACAGAGGGAGGTTCCTGCAGAATAAGGTGCAGTGTAAATCTGAATCATCACAGCTGCACAGGAGTGGCTCTGCACAGGCACTGGTTTAGAAAGGACCAAGGTCATAGAGTTGTAGAACTATAAAATAATAGAATGGTGTGGGTGAAAGGAACCTTTAAAGGTCAAGTTGCTCGGACACCCATCCAACCTGACCTTAAATGTTCCTAGAGATGAGACATCCACCACCTCTCTGGGCAACCTATGCCAGTGTTTTACCACCCTCATTCTAAACAATTCTTTTTTATATCACATCTGTGGTTTTGGTGGCACTCTCAGAACAGCTTTGCTGCTCCATGGTAGAGCTTATGAAGTCCAGATCTTTTTTCTGTTTAGTTTCATATGATTTGGGGGGAGAAATGTATTTGTCGATTTTTGTGCCAGCTCTGTGGAGCTATTCTCCCCATTCCTTTTGCTCTCAGGGAGATAAAGTAGCAATAAATGAGTTGAAGGTTCACAAACAGGGCTTCACTGAAGTCAATGAAGGGACTAGTGGGGTTTTGCATAATTGCTGCTGAATTATTTCTAGTTCAGCATGCAAAATAAATATTTTTAAACCACCTTCTTATAACTATTCTTGATCTACACAGCTGTTTTTAGGAACAGGAGACCTTCCAGTTTATTAGCCAACCCCACTGCTATCACAGAAATCTCTTTTATAAGCTTTTGAAAGGAGTCAGCCTGAAACTCTGTTTTCAAAGAAATGTTGTTTTGCCTTTGAAAGAGGTAACGATCACTGTAGAGGCAAGAAACCTTCTAATTTTCAGCCTAAGTATATTTGTGGACAGTCTGTACCTATTTGTTCTCCTGCCAAGACTGTGCTTTAGGTTAAATGGAACCTTTCCTCTCCTCTGTTTGCTTTCCCCTTCCTCCCTGCTATATTTGTGGAAGGCAATGAACATACCTTTTTAGCCTTTGGTTTCCTAGGCTCGGAAAGCCAGGCTCTGGGTGCCACTCAGGAAGCCACCCTTCCTGGATAGATTTGTTCAGACAGACTTACTGCCAGACCCAGTTTCCTGCACAATATGCACATCTGTAACATTTGGGATAGAAGTAATTTAGTCCCTGATTCAAGTGCACCTGGTTCAAGGTTCCTTGATGTCTTTTTTCCCTTCAGACACTTTCCTTTCCAGCCCTGTGTGCTTATTCCCATTTAGCCACCTCGCCTTGTCCACACAACGAACCATGGCATGTATCCTGGTTAAAATATCATAAAGTATAATTTTTACTTTCAAGCTTTGCCTATATGATCCTTAGATGTTACTCCATACTCTTTCTTTCACTTTTGTCCCTTTATGTTTGTGAGGTTCCTTTTTTTGTGTTCCCGAGAGACTCCCTGCTTGTTCCTGATATCCTTTGAAGCCAGCCCTCTTCTCACAATTGTCAAGCTGCTCTAAGATGCCTTATTCATTCAACAGTGAGATTAAACCACCAGGAAAGTGTTATGCTTTTGTTCCACCCTCTGTAGTGCCTTTTAGTGAACCACAAACGTGTGAGAGTGGTGCCAGATCACGGTGATGCCATTCATCTTGTCCATCATCATCCTGTCCCCATTTGGCATCACGTTCCTTGTGTGCCAGCCCAAGGATATTTCTATCTTGTCTTAGTTTTTGAGTCATGTCATTCTTCTAGAAGCAAGCTGTGTTTTTCTTGTGCAGTGACATTTCTGGGGGGCAGGGGAGGATTTTGTGAGATAAGTCACATCTTTTGTAAGCAATCACAGCCAAGTTTTCAGAGCTATAGGAAAAACTCTTATATTTACCACACCATGACATGAAATCTCTCAGATCAGCACAAAAGAGCTTCAACAGGACTTTTTTTTATCCACAGGGTGGTTGAAAGCTGAAAGTCATCTTGTCCATCCCACTTGGCATGGACATCCAACTCATGGACTTTGAGTCTTGCAGCAGATGATGATTCCTCCTTTGCTTTTTCTCTCTCCTTTTTCTGGAGAGGAAATCACAGAATCATAGAATGGTTTGGGTTGGAAGGGACCTTAAAGATCATCCACTTCCAACCCACCTGCCATAGGCAGAGGCACCTTCCACAGGACCAGGTTGCTCAGAGCCCCATCCAGCCTGGCCTTGAACACCTCCAGGGATGGGGCATCCTCAGCTTCTCTGGGCAACCTGTGCCAGTGCCTCACCACCCTCACAGCAAAGAACTTCCTTCTCATATCTAATCTAAACGTATTCTCTTTTAGTTTGAGTCTATTCCCCCTTTGTCCTGCCACTACATGCTCTTGTAAGAAGCCCCTCTCCCTCTTTCTTGTAGACTTTCTTCTGGTACTGGAAGGCTGTAATTAGGTCACCCCTAAGCTGTCTTTTTTCCAGGTTGAACAAACCCTATTAGTCTTTCCTTGTAGGATACTCCATTCTTTTAATCATCTTGGTGGCTCTCCTCTGGATTCGCTCCAACAGGTCGATGTCCTTCCTGCAGTATTTGTGTCTCTTTGGGTGGATTGTTTCACTAAACGGCAATTGGTGGCAAAATTTTCTTTGTCTCATGAGGCATTTATCTTTGAGTTGCAACTTACTCCTCGTAATCATTCAGGTATCTGTGACATATGAGAACCTCTGCTACTTTTACACTCTGAGAACTAGAAAAGCTAGAAAATTAATGTGATTCCTTTCCCTTGATTTGAGATACCACCCTTTGTTTTCTTCTTTGCTGATGGAGAGAAACAGGTGTTTTAGGGAACAATTCATATGTCCCAGTTTAGGTGTCTCCTTTAGGATTAGGTGAACAATCCTAAGAGTGCCATGAGGGGATTCCTGGATGTCTAAAGGGGATACGTTTGATCAGATGAAGCCCACCTCAGCTCCTAGTGTAGTGTGTGAATGCAATGCAAAAGAGCTTCTCTACAGTGCTTTCACAGGCCTAAAAAGTGGCACAGAGAGGGGAGGGAAAGGGACATGGTAAACTTCTCTCATTTTTTGATGGGGGATTTAGCTGCAGAGCAGACTTTGTTCTATGAGCTGGAGGGAGGTGTAATACTCACACCCTGGCTCCATTTTCCAGTTCAGTTCCTGTAGCAAAGACCAAGTTAGTTCTCTCTTATAGGACTGTCAGATCTTTAATCCTGCTTCTATATCCCATTCCAGGTGAGCTGGCTATTTTAGGGAGCACTGCTGTTTAATCACATGAAAGAATTTTAACAAATTTGTGCAACATGCTGGATGCTGCCCAGTTCTAAGCACGTGGGGAGATCTGGCTTTAAGAAATCCAGGATTGATGATCTTGAGATCATCTGCTTGTCTGCAACCTCAGATGTACTTGTCATACTTTTCCCTCAAGTGGTGACAGATCCTTCTCCTGCACATGTAAAACACAGGTATTTGTGACCAACACAAGTTGTTTGCCCTCCTTTCTAGAGCCAGTTCTAAGCCAGAGACAAAGAGGTGCTGGCAGCTTAAATGCTGGTAACATCATCCTTATCTATGCGAGTGCTCTGCCCACCAGCAGTGCAGCTGTCTGTTCCCTCAACCCAGCCCTTGAAATGGGATATTTCTCCAATGGCTTGCCTTCAGGCTCAGATGGAATGAATGCTTCCCCTCCGATGAAAGTGACTCTCAAGCAAAAAAGCTGTCCTTGCCAACCCTCGCTCCACTCTTCCAAGAACTGCTATCTGGGCAGGACCGCAAGCGGTTGTTTTGTAAGGCTTCTGATGGGGTCCCAGAAGGATTTTCTAGGATAAAGGGGAAATTAACCCATGGCTTCTGGACAGCAGGATCATTCTGCATGAACAGCCTCCATAACCTTTTCCCTGTGGAAAGGGCCCATCGTGCTATTGGCACTGACTGTGCTCTGCCAGCCTGCCAGGGAGCAGTAGGGCTGTTAAGCAGCACAGGGAAGCCAGGAATCATGGCATGTGTTACAGATAGTGGGATTAATTGCTTGTGTGAGAAATGAATCCCTGGGACAAAGGTTACAAACTGGGAACTCACAGAAGGGCCAGCTGAGACAGCGATCTGCATTAGTGAAGGAGGGATGATGCTGACAGAGATGGGTGTGCTCTTGTGCAGTCTCAGCTGCTCGCTTCCATATTGATTTTGGAGTGCACCTGCACAACACAGCCTTCTGCAGAGCGCACAAGCTCCTTCTAGAGCTAGGAGCAGACTAGCTGCCTCACCATGCTGAAACATCAAACAACTAGCTTAGCTTCGGGAGGACTCTTACATACACCCCCAGGTACTATAACCTACATGCTGCTTGATACAGCCTAACAGTTTTTCTGTGCCCAGCTTGTGGTGCCTTTCAGGTGACACCACAGCCTCTGGCAGACATGGCCAAGCCTTGTAATGATGTGGCTGAAGTGTGTTTTAAGGTTGCTGCCCCAAGTCCATTTCTGCTTCCTATTGAGACAGCTTGGATGAGAACTTTTTGATTCCTACCGCCTAAAATCTATGTCATGTGTACATACTCCTTAGCCTGGTCCTGCCAAATGATCCATGTCGTCCTAAAGGTTCTCAATATGTAAATTTTTAAACCTGCATCCTTCTGACAGAACTGAGGAAGACACTGTGTGCTCAGTTGTTCTGGCAGATCTAGGAATAATTAATTCAATTCTTTACTGTGAGGGTGGTGAGACACTGGAACAGGTTGCCTGGAGAAGTTGTGGGTGCCCCATTTCTGCAAGTGTTCAAGGTCAGGCTGGATGGAGCTTTGAGCTACCCGGTCTAGTGGAAGGTTCCCTGATCATGGCAGCAAGGGTTGGAACTAGATGGTCTTTAAGGATCCTTCCAACCCACGCCATTCTGTGTTTACATGATTTTTCTTTCTTGGCAAAAAACCATTAAGTTACAGCTATAAACAAGTATGCATGAAGGCATCAATTCTTCTAACAGACAAATGACTAACTGTGCTCTCCTCTGCCTTGGTAGTATAGAAAAAAGGGAATAACTTCACAAATGAATTTCAGAACTGTGAGAAAGTAAAGATCTGGCTTTAAACTAGCCTAGGATAGATGTTTCATGATTCTTACAGATGTAGAAAGAACATCTTCCCTATCATATCATGAAGAAGGTGCCTGGATTGTGCTAGTTATTCCCTTGAAACAGCATCAGTTTGAAAGGCCTGCCAGCTGTCTAAACCACACTTAATCTTTAGAATAGCTGTGCAAATCTAGTGAGCGTGCCTTGCTACAATCCAGTCCTGTCAACACTGCTCAGAAATGACTGACCTTTTTAGTCCCTGTGCATAAGGAGTGAAAAATCATAACGGGGCATGCTAGAAACTGCTCAGTAACAGGGAACAAATCCTACATGGTGGTGTCACTCTTATGATGCTTCAGTCTCCCGATGTGAATTCAGCCCCACCAGCATTTGGGTGGTGGCAAATCAGACTAAAGGGAACAGAGCTGTGAAACAACATTTCATGGACCTTTTCAGGGAAGATTCAGCAGGGTCAGGGTAGTGCAGAAACGTGCTTACTTGTGCAGCATTAGCCCATCTCCTTCTGTTACTTGTGCAACACAAGTCTATCCCACCAAAAGTGACAGTTCCATTCACCCCCTAATGACTGGCACAAGGCATTTAGTGTATAATCAGAAATTAGTCTATCTAACATTATTTATGAGCTCTGAGTTACTGACATAGATGTGCTACAGTGTGTAGTAACACAGGTCTTATACTTGAAAAAGTCAGATCCATTTGCAGCATCTGATGACAAATTCTTTAAGTGGGTCAACTTTAAGTTTTTACCTTATCTGAGGGCTTGTCCCCTTTACCTTCCTCTCTGTTGTACTTATTCCTACACAGGAAGAGGATGCTTCAGCCTAACAGAAAGGAGCCTTCAAAGAACAGACTGCTTGTGGGTATCATAGTCAGTATTTTAAGGCAGAAAAGCTGAGAAATATTTAGATACGGTGTTGCAACATGTAGGCAAGGGATAAACTTCCAGGCAGATAAAACTGAATGATATTATGCAAATAATAAAGCAGCTGTATACAGCTCCCAATTCTGGTTATGTTTTCACAGAATCATTGGAATGCTGGTTGTAAGGGACCTCTGAAGGCCTCCAGTCCAGGACTGAAGGCAGGACTATTGCCAGCATCAGACAAAGCTGTTGCTAGCCTGATTTACACTTCATCTCTAGGGATGCAGATTCTACTATCCCTCTGTATGGCAGAGATATTTTCTTCCAGGACTGAATTCTTGTCCTGCTTAGGAAGTTTCCTAGAACCCAATGTGCTTCCATCAAGGCAGAACTTGTGGTTATTGCCATCTTGGACCTCAGAAAATCCAGGTTCTTTTTCTGACTTAGTCATGGGGGTTTTTGAATTGTCTTATTCTTGCTTTCTTCAGCAGCAGAGATCAAAATGCACCTTGTTTTGCAGTGGTACTAGAGATGTTACAACCTTCCAACATTAAATGATGCTAGACTTTAAATTTAACTTAATTTAAATTAAGTTGTTCTGCCCTTGCCAAGGGACAAAATTCCATTTGATAATGTTGAATCCCCCTCAGCATCCCAGCACATTGGGAGGACCCACAGACACAACAGGGGGAGAAAACATTACTAGACTTGCGGTTGGGAGCGTCCACTAAACCACTGGGTGGGATGATCTTGTTGAATGTGACACACATCACTGGTGGATGTGCAAGCCACAGTTCATGGAGCAAATGCAGTCCTGGAGGCAGAGGAGACGTCTCTGTGCATATACTCAGGTCTCCTTCTCTGCAGTTCTTCCCATAGAGGGTTTGGGAGTCCTGCCTTGGAGTATTGGATCCTCTGGGCCAGTGAGAGTTGATGTGTTGCGTAGACATTGAGAAGGAAGAGAGGCAGTAGGTGACAACAAAGATCTCCAGCTTTCCCTTTGCCAAAATTGTCATGAAAGAAAAGATATACAGCTATTAGAAACCATCCAAAGTAGGACTATAAACATGGTGAAGGCTCTAGAGGTGAAGTCTTATGAGAGGCATTTGAGGCCACTTGGCTTGTTCAGCCTGAAGAAGAGGAGATTGAGGGGAGACCTCACTGTAGTCTACAGCTTCCTCACGAGGGGAAGCAGAAGGGCAGGCAGAAAGATCTCTTATCTGTGGTAACCAGTGTCAGGACATGAGGAAATGGCCTGAAGTTGTCTCAGCGGAGGTTTAGGCTGGATATTAGGAAAAGGTTCTTCACCCAGAGAGTGGCTGGACACTGGAACAGGCTTCCCAGAGAAATGGTCATGGCACCAAGCCTGCAAGAGATCAAGAAGCATTTGGAGAACACTCTCAGGCACATGGTGTGATTCTTGAGGCTGTCCTGTGCAGGGCCAGGAGCTGGACTCAATGTCCTTGTGGATCCCTTCCAACTCAGGACATTCTATGATTCTATGATTTTGCTGCATTGGCTGAGACCCTTAAAGACCCTCATGGCGTATTCTTGGCTCCATGACAGTGTCATACTGGCCTAGGACATGATCCCCTTAACACCTTACCAGGATGACACAGCTCATCTTTGGCCAACCGGTGTGTATTGGTAAGGTGTGAGGTTGGAGAGTGGGTTTTTCACAGTTCTATTGCCATTTATATTTCTGCATAATTTGAGGCTGGAAGCCAAGTTACTTAGTCTGGTAAGGCAGCATAGTGTGGGAGAAGAGCAAGGGAAAACGTGGGGGTGTATTTCTGAGATACCAGTGGTAGGTGGTTAGCTTCATTTGAGTTTTGCATGCAGGGAAATTGAGGGGGTTTTTGTCCAGAGCTTCTACACTGGCACACAGTGAAAATGTTGGTTTTGAAAAGGCAGAGATGAGAGCAGCATGCCTAAGGTAAAATTACTTGTGCTGAAGACTGTAATAACTGAAACCAAGGATAAATCTCATTGTCTGAGTGACACCATGATGCAGGGTTAGACTTGAAGAAAGAACATTTTCTTTGATGAAAGTAATTTTTAGATTTTGGAAGAAATTTATTTCTTTTACCACAACATACTGTTTAAGGTCAAAATTAGAGACATTATTTTGCTGGACTGTTTTTCTGGGGGAGGGGGGGGTGGAAAGGATGGGGGACATGACTTAAAAACCCACCTCCAGCTCTGCCTGGGAGAATTTGGCATGGGTTTTTTCAGTGGGTAAAAGTTAACCTAATTTATGTAGTTTTTAGGAAGATTAGACAGCTGGGCAAATATTGGGAAAAGATAAAAATAAACGTGTGAAATTTTAAAACATTTGCCCTGACTTACACTCATCTTTGTGCTTGTCACCCACAAACACTTTAGCAAACAATTTATTAGCAGGAGGGCTTCCTGGAAGAGCAATCTCTAGCTCTGTCCTGCAGAACAGTCAGGGGAGCTGCATTTGCAGTCAGGCAGGTTAGAGAATTTGATTCTATTCAGTAAGTCAGTGGCATTGATAGCAGTTAGTAAGTTGGAAATAGGCAATCCTGCACATGAGATTAGTAGGAAAGGCACTGAGCCTGGAGAAAAGGAGGCTGAGGGGAGACCTTCTCACTCTCCACCTGAAAGGAACTTGTAGACAGGTGGGAGTTGGTCTCTTCTCCCAAGTAATAAGGGATAGGACAAGAGGACATGGCCTCAAGTTGCACCAGATAAAGTTTAGATTGGATATAAGGAGAAATTTCTTCACTGAAAAGGTGATCAGGCGTTGCAGCAGGCTGCCCAGGGAAGTGGCCGAGTCACCACCCCGGAGGTATTTAAAACACATGCAGATGTGGCACTTGACATGGTTTAGGGCTTGGCAGTGCTGGGTTAATGATTGGACTCAATGACCTTAGAGATCTTTTCCAGCTGTAATGATTCCATGATTCCATGAAGTGAGACACATTGTGTAGTGTACTTGGGAAGTGAGGAAGGTGGTAGGCCACAAGTAGAGAGTGTGTGTGGTCTGTCATAAGAAACAACTCAAATAAGAAATGAATTCATGGAGACTATAACCTGATCATTCTAAACAGAAAAAAAAATGTAGAGAGCTGCTAATTATTCTCATCCAAATGGGAATGCTGATGGGTGGGCACACATCCCACTTTGTTGAGCAATTTCCATGTGTTTAGGGATGTAAATGAAAGTCTGTGTATCTTTAAAAAGCCTGGAAATCAAGCATCCATCAGGCAGGCTTCACTAAGGAAGAGCTGTATCTGAGAAGCCCGTTACTCAGATCTTCCCACTCTGGGCACAGGGAATTTTCTTCTCAGCTCACTCAGCAGCATTGCTGGTTCAAGCCTGGCCTGGGGTGGTTTAAGGGATGAATGCACAGCAAACGCATCCACCTTACAGAGGAAGTGCTGAAAATTGGGTGATTCTATTTCAGTGCCTGGTCTCCTTCTAGCACACGTGGCACAAGCACCTGCGTAAAGTGAAAGCAAATAGCACTAAGAACTCTAAGCCTCTGAACAAACTTCAGCAAAACACACTGCTCCCCTTAGCCTCCCAAACAAATCTGCAGGAATAAACAGTGTCTGTGTGTGGTCTCTGGCATCAGGCATGCATGGCAGCACTCTGCCTGCTTCTTTGAGGAGAAACAGCTGATTTGCCATGGAAGCTACTTGATGAAAGCCTAAAACAGACTAATTCTTATGGAGAGGGAAGTTGCAGGTAAAACAGACTCAACTCTGGGAATTTTTACTTATTTCCAAACAGCACAAATTCCTGATGACTGATTAGTATTGACCAAACAAAAAGGACACAAACACCTTTTGTCCTCCTTTCCTTGAATCGAACACTTATCACCTCCCCCCTTCCCAACCTCAACTTCCCTGACTTTCACCCCCTATTGAAGTTATCCTGGCCCGATTTCTCTGGTGGCAGAAGAGCTTGGGGCCATGCATTTCTTGCTGATGCCTTTGGCTTGTTCATTTTCTCTGCCACCATTTGCTTTTCTAGGTTTTTCTCTACTGCTCTTTGCTTTTAGCTTGTTTTCTTAGAGTTGTTTCTTAGTGTCCCCGCTATGGTGAGGGTCACCTACGTCTGCAGTCCCTCAGGGTGTCCCTACATGGCTATGTTTTTCCCATGGCCAGAGTCCTTTAGGATATTCCTGTACTGGTGTGGGTCCCCCACGGCTTCAGTGCCTCAGGGGTGTCCCCACATTGCCATGGATGTTCATGGCCCCAGTCCTTTAAGTTTTGGTTATCAAAACCAGAGTTAAGGATGATCTCAGTGCGAGTTGCATGCAGAATTTCGTCCTCTTGACTGCTTCAAAGCAGAATTTTATATTTCCCCTTAGAAAATCAAATTAATATTACCAAACTAAAAGAAGAAAAAGGAAGGATCTTCATGCTACCTAGAGTATTAAAAATAAAATCTCTGGCATATGTTTAAAGCAAACTAACATTCAGAAACCACTAGGGCTGATGTTTGTTAGAACATCTGCCACTGAAATGTGAATCAGCTCCCCTCCTCCCCATGCCCCATTTTTTCAGACTTTGCCCCAGGCATCCATCTCCAGCCCCCAGCAGCGCTCTGTTTCATTTCTCACGAGGTTGGGTTGTGCTACAGAAGAGCAAATTGTCTTTTGACTAATCTGTCTACCTGTGGGGGTGCTCCTGGGCTCCCCACACAGCGTCTGGGCTTGTTTTTGCTCTGCCCCAGGGGATGCTGTGCCCCTGGCCTGAGTGTGTGCTGTCTGTATGTCCTTTGTTCTATGCCCTATATTAAGGTATTTTTTTCTTTTCATACAGCTTTTGACAGTGATATATGAGATTTGCAAATAAGCACAAACTGGGGACTTGAGACCTCACAAGAGACTTTTATTTACTTCAACAAATGAGAGAATGTGCTTGATAGAAACACCCGCATAATGTTTTACCAAAATGCTTATGAAAAGCACGTGACTTTTACTGCTGCAATAAACTGCTGAAGTACCTCTAGAATATGTTCAGCCAGTAGCTGGAGTTGGGGGCAGGTGAGGTAACATGCAGATTTTAAAATCAACACCTTATCAGACACTAGAGGAGATAACATGTGCTGACAGCAGGCGTTTCCAGAGGACTGTGAGGTCACCTCAGATAGTGGGGCATCAGATGATGTAATGCTGCTGCCATTCCTGCTGCAACAGCCCTGAAGTAATACCTGACTTGCAGTCACAGGTAATAAACATCCTACAGAGGGAGGTACATACCCTGCTCACAAATGGCTGGAGAAATAGGATGATCTGGAAAAACAAATTGGATATTTGCAACCCTTTTTTAAGAACTGGCTTTCCACAGAGACTTTCTGCTGACATTTAGCATTTGTTGTGCTCTTACCAGGGAGCTTGTGAGAGTAACCAGAGGCTGCCAGGGGTTTTGTTGTGATAAAATGCTTGCTTGATCCTTGCATTGCTGTTAAACTTTCATATTCCCCTTCCTGCTGTGTAAACATAATATTTCCTACAACTTTCATGAAAAGGTGTAAAAGGAGACAACGAAATAAGAAATATGTTATGTACAGGGACGTTTTTACTGTGAGTGTGGTCAGACATTGGAACAGGTTGCCCAGAGAAGCTGTGGATGCCCCATCCCTCAAAGTGTTCAAGTTGGGTGGGGCTCTGAGCAACCTGGTCTAGTGGGAAGTGTCCCTGCCCATGGCAGGGAGGTTGGAACTGAATGATATTTAAGGTCCCTTCCATCCCAAACCATTCTGTGATTCTATGATTTCTTTTTTTTTTTTAATCACTATTGCAAACAGTGTATGGATTGGCTGTGATGACCTTGAAAATTGATTTAGTCCAGGTATAGTTACTGTCCAACTGAACTGCAAGAGGGAGGCTGTGGGTCATGAACAGAGACAAGAAGCCCTGGAACAGGCATGGCACAAGTGGGTTCTGTAGTAGCTGGAGGCTGGGTTGCTGAAGGAGGAGTCCAAAACAAGGCTTGCTGGTTTTTTGGGGGGTGTCTATCCAGACACTGCCTGAGCAGGAGTGCTTCACTCATAGCCTTGGCCTTTGCCTGGCCCAGAGGAACTCCTTTAATATCTCTCACAGACACTGCTGGCTTGATTCAAAGGCACTGAGTGCTTAAAAGCTCCCATAAGATCAGACTCTAAATCTGAATCCTCAGGCCACATTTATTATTAAATCTCCAACTTCCTGAGTAGAAAATGAACCTTTTGCACTGAACATCTGCTGCATCCTACTAATTCTGCTCAAAATATGGGACACTTATTTAAAATAACAAAGGATGGGTTGTGTTGCTAGTCTCAGTGATAACATTTTGGCTTCAAAATAATTTCTTTTCTGATAGAATATTAGTAATAGCCCAGGAATCAGATAATAAGATAAGCATCGTCCAAAGGGTTGGTTATGTTTCTGGACTATGTGGTCCATGTACAGCTTAGAGGTAACGCATGTTTTAGGTCTGTATATCCTTTGAAAGATTCTCTGCAGATCTGGAGATGTTATGCCCATCTATGAAATTGGTGGATATGTGCCTCATATAGAACTACTACTAATAAATCCAGAGTTATTGCTAATAAGTATGTCATGTGCATCCTGTACATGAATTCACTGTTAGCTGTCTTAAAAACAAGAAGGGATTTGCCTGCACCTCAAAACTAGTTGAGCTATGGGTTTTGTTTGCCTTGGTTGTATGTTTTTACCCATTACCTATAAAACACTGGCTCATGTCATGTGAACAAAGACATAAACCTGATATGAGAAGTGAGGAGTTGTGATGAGCAGTGCAGTAGTTTACTGCTTGATGAATATGTCCAGTTCTGTAGTAATTACCATGAAGTGAGAGGGCTAAAAAGGCAGTAGAAGTGAACTTGCTCAGTCAGAGCATAACTCTGCCTCAAGTCACAGAATCATAAAGGTTGGAAAAGACCGCTAAGACCATGAACTCAACACTGCCAGGTCTATGCCTAAACCATGTCCCTAAGCACCACATCTGCACACTTCTTGAGCACTTCTAGGGACAGTGATTCCACCACTTCCCTGGGCAGCCTGTCCCAATGTTTGACAACCCCTTCAGTGAAGACATTTTCCTAATATCCTGTCTTGTTTATCTGTAATGCCTGTTTCCTGTCCCTGAAGGAGCAGGGTTTGCACTGCTGTTAGGACACAACTCACAGTGTTTCTGAGCCCAGACATCTCTCCCCAGGAACAAGAATCTTTGTCATCCCAAGCCTGTTATAAATTCCAGTGAGGTTAGAATTACATGTGGCACCAAAAGTTAAATTAGCAGAGAAACAGGAAACTAAGAGAGGAGCTGTCTGCCAGCTTCTGAACTTGAGTAACAGAAGAATGCAGAAAGTCATAAACAAATAGAACCAACTGGAGAACACCAGTTTCTACTTCAGAAACCTCCTAGCATGATGGGCCAGACTCCTCTTTGGTTACGCTTCCTTCTTCATTGTGAAAGCAGTTGCCCCAAGGTTCCCCTAAATTTCTCTGGAGACCTGTCTGAGATATTTCTGTAGAAAACTTCATCATTGAAGGAAGGCTTGGCAATGCTATGCTAAGACCCAACCAAGTGATTTGAAAAGCCCCTCACATTGGATTGAATGTTTAGACCATCCTCTGCTGATGCAGTAGTCTAAACACAATGTGGTATGTGTGCCCTAGGACTCAAACAGCTGGATTATCCACAATTTCCATGGAGTAATAATTGAAGAGGAGGATAAAGCTCATCATTCAAAGTGACTTTGGAACAATCCTGTCTTCTTCTGATTTTTTCCTACTTTGACCAGCATGAACAACCTTCTTCTCTGTTTTGTATGTACACGGTCAGTTGCTTGGACATACTTACCTTGGTCCCTCCTGCAAGCAGGCTGTGACATTGTCATGACAGGGAAGGCTTGCGGTGGATTTCTGAGGAAGCCACTGCAAAGTACATGAAAGAAGGCTAAAGTCAGCTCTTAAGATTAAGATCAATGGTTTCTCAACATTTCAAAACATACTTACTAAAAGAATACGCACTTTGCTTGTCTAGGCTGGTTTCTGGGAATGGGTTGTGATGCTTTTTCCCTTATCTGGCCGGATTTTTCTGTATAGACAGTGTGTCTGTCTTTGGTCAGAAGTGGAAGATTATTTAACATGCATCTAAAAAGTGCAACACTCATCTGTGATTCAAATTGCATAGCAGGCCATAATACTCAGGGTTACAGAGGGGTCAAAAGGAGAACAGTTGCTCAAAAAGGGGAAGTTTAATGTAATTTTTAACCATTATGTTCACTGAAAGATGATGACCGTGCTACTCTACAGGACAAACAATTAAAGACCTCCTGAATTGTTGCTCTGTTATAAAGGAGTTGAACTTTATCTGACCTTTCCACCAGAAGCTAAAATCAGAAAGATTTGCTGACTACATGCTCCTTTTTGAAGCTCTCATTGAGAAAAAACAGAATTAAGGATGATCTCAGTGTGAGTTGCACTGAGTTTGATACTCTCGACTGCTTCAAAGCGGAATTTTATATTTCCCCTTAGAAAATCAAATTGGTATTACTAAAATAAGAGAAGGAAAAGAAAAAGAAAGATATCTTCATGCTACCTAGAGTATTAAAAATAGAATCTCTGGCATATGTTTAAAGGAAGCTAACATTCAGAAACCACTAGGGTTGATATTTGCTAAAATATCTGCCATTGATATGTGAATCAGCTCTTTTAAACACCTCCAGTTTGGTGCATTTTTGTGTATATATAACCTTATTAATTGTATTCTCTTCACATTCAAAAGGACCCTGCAAGCTCATGCTCACAACACACATATGCAAATGTGTAACATCTTACAGCAAAATCTGGGGATGTGGCAAAACTTATGAGGCAGGATTAATCTGGCTGAAAGTAAATACGACTGGTATGGATGTTTATATTAGAGCTAATCGCCCTGGTCTCCCTTTGTAGTCAGTGGAGGGAACCAGGCATTACTGGAGTGTGATTCATCTCCTGCTGAAGCAGATGTCTGAAATGGGTCAGGCACCTATTTCTGTCATTATTTTCAAAGGCTGCCTTTGGATCCCAGCTCAGAAACAGAGGTGTACATTCTAGACATCTAAGAGTGAGCCAGATGAGCATGAGTGAACAGTGTGCCCTCACAGTGAAGGCAGCTGGCTTCATCCTGGGCTGTGTTGGAAATGGCTCAGCAGCAAGTCGAGGGAGGTGGTTACTGACCCAGCTTTGAGAAGGCACTTGGATTCTATGACCTCCCCAAGTCCTCTCCAACCTGAATTACTCTGTGAAACTCTTCTTCTCTAGTCAGCTCTTGCAAGACTGCATCTGGAGTACGATGTACTGTTCTGGGCTCCCTGTTCCACAAAGGCTTTGATGGGCAAGAGTGAGTCCAACAAAGGCCACTAAGATAGTCATGGGTCTCGACCACAAGGCTTGACCACAGGGCTGGAGCGCAAGTGCGATGTCTCAAAGAGGCTGGAAGAAGTGGGTTTGTTTGACCTAAGAAGAGAAAGATAATGGGGGAGTCCTACATCTTTCTTCAACTGGCCAGCCCTCAAAAAAAGTTGACTTTTTTTGCAGTGCAGCCTCAGTTTCATTGGCATAACCAATAGGCTGTGATGTATGGGATGGGTGTAAGGAAAACAGGGAAGCAAGACGTGCTATTTTACCACTAATGCTGACATTTCATGGTGTTCAAACATCTGTTCTGTTCTCTTGGTCTGGAAACAGTGATTCGTTTATCCTTGATTCTCTTGTCTGAAATAAAGCTACTGAAAGGAAGCAGTTGGATGCAAAGTCCCACAGCCTGATCATATCTGAGGTCTGAAGTTACAAAATCACCACACAGACACTTCCCCCTCTCCTACAGTTGGCCAAGCAGGTCCCTGTTCCATGCCTGCCGCCTCAACATGCCTCCTTGCCATGGCAACCAGTCAGCACTAGAAGTATTTTAAAGCTGCTAAGGAAATGTCCCCATTTACGTGCTGTCACACATTTAGAAAAAGCAGAACATAGTAATAAAGTGACGAGCCCCATTGCTTGCCCCAGCTGAACCTGACTGTGAGGTTCAGACACTCACGGATGGGTTGATTTTGAAGACAAGGACAGTCTAAACATAGTTCTATACTGTGGGATAAGGCAGCAGCTCAAGTTTCACTTCTATCACTTGTTGTTTCTATTCTCAGTCCCATATGTTTAGTGTTTTGCATAAAGTCCAAATTTCTGTAGACAAGTAGTGAGCTAGGAACCTTAATTCAGTTATTCTAAGGAGAAAAAAAAAGTGTTTTTCTACATATTGCAAAGGGATAACTTAAGGGTGATCAAAGACCTTAATTCTCACTAATTTCCTTTGAAAGAAGACTTACTTTCTCTTTCTCAGCTTGATATTTGAGATTTTATATCTTTGTACATCTTCTTCATAAATGAGCAAACTCAGAAGCCTCAAAAAACAAATGGTAAAATTCAAATAACCAAAAAGTATTAAAATAAAATAAAATTGCAAAGTTTTATTTAGAGTGTGATTTTTGTATTAATGGGGGCACACTCTATTTGAGAAAGACTGACTGATGTATGCTGGTTATTCAGAGTTAATCCCCAAAATCTAAAGCAGCAGAATTCTGAGTAATTTGTGTGCTAGTGGCACTTCCATTAGTGAATTTCACAGGGTTTTGCAATCTTTATCTCATAAAGAGGACAGGAAAAATAAAACAAGTCCTCAAGCTTCTAAAACGAGATAAAACAAATGACCTTCTGGAAAACTGTTATTTCCCTATTCTCCCAGGAACACTGAATTACCCATTGAAGAGAACACAGCATAAAGTGAAGCAATAAGGATATTAAATGTACCTAGGATCTTGAGCTTTGCTTATGACATGTGAAGAACATGATGAGACCTGCAGCCATATATCCTTTTATGCTGCAGGCACTCTCTGGAGCAGGGAACTGCCTGTTCTACAGACACCTTTTCTGTGCTTCAGAAGATGGCACAGGGGGTGCAGGTGAAATAGAGAGCTAAAACTTTGCACGAGGGCCATGTCAGGATGGGGATTGGAGAAGGGTAGAGAAGCAAAACCCGCAGCTAACCTCTGTATTGAGCAACAGAGGGGCTGTGAGGTCAGGGCAGGAGAATCTGTGTTTGGATGAGCTGCCATCTAAAAACATGCTGGCAGGGCTTGGCAGGAGGAAGGTCACTTGTGCTGTATCTGCTGTCACTAGAACATTTCCTGACGGTACTTGATCTGTGCTATTCACCACCATAACCCTCACTCTTGCTGCTCAGTCCTATCCACTGGTGATAGCTCCTGGCACCGTGCGAGGGACACGTGTCTGGGCACCCTGTGCTTTGACCCAGAGTCAGATACCTTTAGCTGTGATACTCTGGGCTTCCTCTTCTCCTTGATTCTCCTGAGCACGGTGGGGAATTTGCACCAAATACCCCCTTCTGTGAGAAAAGGAGATCACCAAGGGGTTGTTCAAGCAGGGGCTTTGTCACTGGCTGCAAGCTGAGCACCACTGGAAGTATTGAAGAAATGTAGATATGAGCAACCTGGTCTAGTGGGAGGTGTCCCTGCCCATGGCAGGGGAGTTGGAACTAGATGATCTTTAAGATCCCTTCCAGTCTAAACCATTCTATTGATTCTATGGCTGATTCAAAGGCTGGAGCAGCCACAGCTTTGGTGGGTGGCACCTTCATAGCAATAACAGTGAAACAGCCAATAATACCTGCTTGGAAAATTGCCTTTGTTGTATAGTAGAAGAAGGTTTTCAAAGAGGTGAGTATAACAGAAAGGATTAAACAAAATGTTCATGAAATTCATCCACTCTGTTCCATAATCTTCTATGTTCATGTCCCAGTCTGGATTGCAGCTGCTGACACCTTCTGAGTTTGGGAGTTCCCAAGAAATTTTCAGGCTGGCACTGAGCTTTACAAATAGCAGGATAAAATTTTGCATACAGGTCCTGGTTATGTAAATTACAGAAATTTAACCAGTTGTTCATACTCTGCTTCTAGGATGGAAGGGAAATAAATTCCAGGCTTTCTGGAATAGTCAGAATACTGTGTCAAATTTGATCTGATGTGACTATATTGCCTAGCTGGAATGGGACTTGAGTCTCCTGTTTTAGAGGCTCCAAGGTTTAATGAGGGGTTAGCTTAGTCACTGTGGAAGGGTGCTGAGGTAAAAGCTGGAGCACTTGACACATAGCCATAAGAGTAGGGAATAGTTCTTTGGAGGAAAGGAGTTTGATTTTCAATTATAGCTTCCACCACTCACTTGCTCTGTGACTGGACAAAAAAGTCTACAAGGCAGAAATCATTAACCAGCATATTACTAACTCTGAAGCTCACCTGATCACTCAACGAGTCCACATCAAATCTTACCTTCAGAGCCATCAAGACATCAAAGATATTACCAGTAGGACCTTACCCCCTGCCTATCACAAGCTTCAAAGAGAGCCTAAGCTCTCTACTATACATGCCCAGGCATAGAGCTGGCATCTAACCACATCTTGGAGGAAGGGGCATAATGTGTATGGCATAATTGATCGCTGTTGCCAATGGTCTTGCAAGAGTCTACCGTGTGGTTAATCACTGCTGACATAAAATCTGATTTTTTTCTCCTATGCAATCAAAGACCAGAAATTTATCAGATGTATACCAACCTCAGTCTAAAACTTAGTACTGGATTCGAGACACTTTGATAGTAACAATCTAGTTTCTCAATTTCAGCATAAACTTAAAAAATTAAAACCATAGCAGCAGCAGCAGTGAAACTCCACATCTCCAGAGCAGACTGTTCTGATATAAACTGACATGGAATCTGGCTTACTGAGATCCTGCTGAAAGGAAAGAGAGAGGGCTTCTCATCCATCCATCCATCTATCCATCTGTCCATCCGTCTGTCCGTCCGTCCATCCGTCAGTACTTATCCTTCTTTTCTTCTTTGGGCTCCATTTCTCAAGCAGTGTTTGACTCTGAAGACCTAAGTCACTGCTTATGCTAAGGTCTGTCCTTAGCCTCCAGGCCTGGGTTGTTTGTGATTGCTTTAGAAAACTGGATGCATTTTTCTGAGCTGGTTTTAGTCAGACAACAAGCAGCTATTTATTACTTTGGAAAGATGTTGTACATTGTCCAGCTTTCAGGAAAAACTTTATTTGGTTTTGGTTGCCACATGCTAAGAAAAAAAAAGATTTCTTTCCCTTGGCAAACTGTGAACACTTAAATGGAATAGCTCTGGATTTTGCAAGGAGAATTCTTGCTGGAGGAAAAGAACAACCCTTTGTTTTCACTTAGTGAACTATGAGCTTTGCGCAATATTGAGATCTTCGTTGAAGAGACAGTTGATTAATTATACTCTACATTTTGGAATGGTGTTTATGGATTTAAAACTTACTCACTATATACAGTGCAAATCAGTGCTTGGAGAGCACGAGGTGAAGATGCATCACTAACTGAAGAAATACAGCTCCTAGGAAAATAATGGTGCCCCTGAGTGTTACGGATTTTACTGCCACCTGAGAGCAGACTGCCCATCCTAGTGACTAAATTCCTAGGTAGGGGCCATGGCTTTTCTGCCTGATTAGGATCCTGTTCCCATAGGATTTTAAGGAGTAAGAAAAGTTCAACAGCACTTGATGGCTCCGCTCCTTCTTCTGAATAAATGGTTCCTTTGGTTCTCCCTTTGTCCCTCCAGTAGTCAGCCTGAAGAAAGATTCCCTAAAGCTGTACTCCTCCCATTCCAAGCTGCTTCTCTTCTTGATGAATGCACACGGGGGTACAGAAATGATTCAGGACTGGAGTAAAATCAATTGCTAGGCAATGACCAGGCAGAATGCAGGGTGGTGAAGGCCTTTTTCTCCTGCAAACATTGACTGGTTGGTTTGGGAAAGATGAAGGTGGCCTCCAAGTCAGCACCTAGAGTTTCTGATTGCCTGGTTCCAAGACATCAAGGATATCTAGACCATAGGAAATAGCAGACTTGGATGCTTTGGAGTCTGGGCTCAGATGAAGTGGGATGCATCCTTTGCTCTGTGTAATACTCATTCCTGACATAGATTTTTATACTTTAAAAAAAACAAGTTATTGGAATATCTTGATAGTAATACTTCTGTCACTCTCTTTTTTATTATTTTTTATTACTTTTGTGTGAGCATTAACTTTCAAAATTATGCCCTTCTTTGCATTTACATGGCTATCAGGTGCAGCTAGACCTTGTAGATCTAGCACTGATGATGCTGTGAAAGAGCTGGGTAGAAAAACCATAAAGAAGCTGGTATTATTTAGAAGTGGGAACATTAATGCTTAGAAATTTTGGGAAACACCCAAGATCTCTATAAAGTCAAGGAGTATGAGAAAAGTACAGAAACTTTCTGCTGAAATAAAAAAGACATTCTGGATGACGAATAATTCTGTAGGACTAACATTTATCAAAAACATTTCCCTTATTGATTTTCACTGGGAGTCGTGATATGAAACTTTCATTTTCCAAAACAATTAAGGCAGTATGAATCCAGGTGAATCAATGGACCTGAAATCCTGTTTTCTTCTTGAAACAGAACGAAATGTGTTTGAGATCAGATGGGACTAGGATTTCTGCCTGGAGCTACAGTTTATGCTGTCAACAACAGACAGACAAGAAAACTGTAAGAAAATATAAACAGTTAGGATGTTACCTAGGCTTTTCCTTGTTAACAAGATAACTGATCTCATCCCTTCATGGTAATATTGGCATTTTTTTTAATTGAAAACCAAAAATATATACCCAAGTGGGGCTGTTAGTTTAGAAGAAATACAGCAAGGATTCTGCTTGGATACAGCCTTAGATTTGCCTTGACTGAATTACAGCCACTTGCGTTTCCTCTGTAAGAGTATTTGGCTGAATGAGTTAACTGTTTTGTTTACTGACTTTTAAGCAATGATTACAAATCATGCACATAAAGTGATTTTTTTTAGCTCATAATCATGAATCTCACACAGGAAATATGACCCTGAGAATGACTATTACACAGTCAGAGATCACAAATATGCTGTTTGATGTGTGTCCCCAACCTGAGATTATGTTTATTGAATACAAAAAAAACACCTCTAGAAGAGCTACAGGAAAGAGCTATTTGTGGAGAAAATATACAAAATCATAATAATAATAAGCATTTTTTAAAAAGTCACAAGCAGTTTTCCTTCTTCCTCCAAATTCCTAAAATTGTTTTGCCAAATCTGCGTCTTGTTCATTATTACACTTATATGGAAAGTTGAGCTATGACTTCCTGTATTCCAAAGCAAAGTCACAGCACTTCTTAGCTTCTGAAACCCAGTAATCTCATATCTCTTCATGAACTGTTGATTTCCGTGATTTAGCGTTGGCCTTAAATTGAACACTGATACTATCAGTAAACTGCTGCAGTAGGGTTTATCTCTTTTTTGCAGGGGCCATGCAATTTATCAGATAGCTGTCAGTACACACAAAGAGAATTCACAGCCCTGCAGATAAACACAGGATCACTGAAGATGAAAGACCATATCCATGCCGGTGCACACTCTTCCCTGCAGTGCGACATGGCTCTGCAGGTAACTACATCCCTGTCTGAAAAAGCACCTAGATTTTTATTTATGGGTTTCAGTGAAATTTAGCAGAGCAGTTGCTGAATAAGAAATATTTAAATGATTTGCATTCCAAACACATGAAGGGTCTGGAGCACAGGTCTGATGAGGAGCAGCTGAGGGAGCTGGGGGTGAGAAAGGCTCAGGGGGTACCTTATTGTTCTCTACAACTACCTGAAAGGAGGTTGTGGTAAGGTGGGGCTCAGTCTCTTCTCCCAAGTAACAAATGACAGGATGAGAGGAAATGGCCTCAAATTGCTCCAGGGGAGGTTTAGAATGGATATTAGAGAAAATTTCTTCACTGAAAGGGTTACCAAGCATTGGAACAGGCTGCCCCTGGAAGCAGTTGAGTCACCATCCCTGGAGGGATTTAAATGATGTGCAAATGTGGCACTTGGGATCATGGTTAAGAGGTGGGCTTGGCAGTCCTGGCTTAACAGTTGGACTTGATGATCCAGCCTAAGTGATTCTATGATTCTGTGATTGCTTGTATACTATGAATTGCTTGGTTGGTTATCTTTCAATGCTAATGGACAGATAGGAGATAGCATTTTAATGTTTTCTCTTTCAAAAGTGATTGTATGATATGCATGGAAATGCACCTCTCCAACAAATTTAAGTGACTTTCTTAAAATAATTGCACTCCTAAAAATAGAAAAGGAAATTCTCAATTTATTTCTAGACCAAAGATACAGAATAAAACTACAGACTTGGAGTGGGTGGTTCCATCTTCTTAAGTATTTAAAATTATGAAAGAGAATTTTGACTTGGAAACATTTACATTAACAGTTACCAATTTCACAAAACTGCACACTTATGCTGACTTGCACAGACTCCTAGAGCCCTGATTCCATCTTGGAAAAGAGACAAGTAAGAGCTGATAGTTCGATCAACAACACATAGACAACACATAGACAACACATAGGTCAGCCTAGATTTGAAGCCATGTTTCCTTCTGGGGCAGTAAGGGGCCAATCCATCTCACCAGCCCAGAGTCCTTGTACTGTGCTGTTGTCCCCTGCACCATCACCCTCAGCAGCAGGGAAGTAGGAGCTGCTGAGATCTTTTATAATCCTGGGGGCTATCCCTAGGTGATAGCTGCCTTTTCCATGCAGTGACTATAATCAGAACAGCCTGGATTTAGGATCCCCCTCTCCTGATCGACAGAGAACAGAACAGACAAACCTGCCATTTTCAGATGTTATTTGTGAGGGACTTGCCTAGTTGGGAGGTAATTTCTCAGCAGAAATACTTGGTAGGCATAATGAAGAAGGCTGGGAGAGAATTGCTCCTGCTGGGTGCAGAAGGAAGGACAAAGGGAAAATGAGCAAGGTGAGAGTGGGGATGACAGCACTTGCCCACTGCTGAACCCTGCATGCCTGTGAGTGGCTGGTGCAGGTCCCCTTTTCGTCCTGCAAAAAGTTACGATTGAGCTGTAGTAGAAGTTCTGCTATCTGAGTTTTAAGTACAGAAAATACTTTTTTTCATTCAGTCTGTAATTGGCAGTGTTTGTCCTACATTAATGGCTGCAGTACAGATGGAAAGGATCTTCTGGGAGGTTCTATGCAGAAGACAAGTAATTACTCAGAGACAGGCTATCCCTGTGCGTGTTGTAACTCACTGTCATGCCACAATGGTATTTTAGACAATTACAACACAGGATTGTACATTTTTGCACACATATGTTTGCTTGACAAAACAAGCCTTTGTTCACACATGAGGGGTAATTGCTTGTCCAAGCATTGAGTATAACTGCACACACCCTGGGTGCAGGCAGAACAGGCATAGAGACCCTTGCATAAAAACAAGGGATCCCAGAAACATGCTGAATGAATTTCGACTGTACAAGCCTTCCTATAATTGTACGTGGAGTGTGTATGTGGAGCTCCTGAAAAAGCTCTTGGGAGGGAGGGGAAGAAGAATAAAACAATATCAAAGAAGAGCCATGTGGTGTTGATGGGCTTGGAAAGACATCTTGCTAATTGTTTGCAGGATGCATTCCACTTTACTGAAAGCCAAGAGACTGGAGGGTTTGTTGGGCCAAACTGAAAATTACAGTGTTTTCTCCTGTCCTTGTCTTACTTGACTGATTGGAGTCTCACATCCCCTCGGGCACTTGCAGGAATTAGGATCTGGTGTATCCCACTGTAGGGTGTGCTGCTGGTGGGGCTTTGATCAGAGTTCAGCCTTTGTTGTTGAAAGGATGTATTTCATCTCAGCAGATTCAAAACGGAGATGGGCTGTTCAAGGCTATTGCCACAGGACTTGTCTCCCCTCCCATTCCCCCAACAAAAGATGAACAAAAACAAATGACCAGCCAAACTATGTTTTGTTTCCACTGTTACGAATTGCATGTATATTCATTATTACTAAGACTGAAAGGCATCATGCTGGGCTGATTTCAGAGCAGTTCCCTATTAACAGTATTTTTTAATGTGTCAAAGTTGACTTTCAATTACTGCCCATGACCTTAGAAAAATACTTAGCATCATACATCTAAAGTTCATGCCACTAAGCCTTGTAATTGAAGCAAGCCCAGTAAATATTCAGGAACGAATAGGAGCATCTGCCTATCCTTCTGTGTAAACCGCCCTGGTAAATGCTTTCTTCTGTCACCAGTGCTGCTGGGCTTGGTCCACAGTCGTCTCCTTGCTAGCACCTGATGGATGTTGCAGTATTTCAGATTCTTTTGTGTCAGAGGAACCAGGTTCAAGGATTAGATGTCAGTGAAGGAATAAAGGCAGCAGCTAGCCCGGTTCTGCAGTGCTGAATGGAGATTAGGCGCAATGGCAAGTGGTAGGTCAGCTACGACTGACTTCCTTCATTCATCAGTGCTGTCTATAACTGGGGATCATGTAGCCCTCAGGTTGTGAGGTGGAAGTCTGATGTAGCAAGACTAAAACACAAAGTGATGGTATAGATCTGAGAGATCCTAGATGTTTCATCAGGTGAGAGGATTTGCACTTCTGGGTTTGATGGTCATCATGGGATCTGAACACTCTTATCTTCACAATGAAAGCTCTTTCTCACCACACAGCATTTCAGATCACTTAGGCGGTGAGAAAGTATTTGTGAAATGCTTCTTACTGCTCCTTGAGTGGTTCCTGCCCTTTCTGCTTCCTGTTGAAGTTCATTGCCTTCAAATGAAGTGGTGCTGTAACACCAGTGTGGGAGCAGAGGGAATTTATGTCTTCCCAGATGCCCCTGGCACACCATACACATCTGGGAATTGTCTGTCCCCTTGCTGTTGTCTCTGATGTTCCTGGGAACTTTCCTGGCCACCTCTTCAGATTGACAAGGCAGACACCACAGTCAGGATATAATGGATTAATCATATTGAATAAATGTTTTAGTCTCTGAGCCGACACATAGTGACAGACCCGAGAAATAACTCTTCATTTCATCAGGTAGACAGACACTTTGATGGATGGGACTACAAGGTAATTCACTGAGGTTAATGGACTGTTATGTCAGAGACTGACAGTATGAAGACTTCACCAGTTAAACTGGGTCCCAGGGATACTTAGATTTGGTGCCAAGTGGAAACTGGAATTAGTTTTCTGCAGAATATTCGGAAGATGTCTCTTAGCTGAGAATGGTTGGACATTACAGCAGACCAGTCTTCCCACTGTGCTTGGTAGCTCCCAGAGGGTGAAGGTGTGAGCAGTCTGTAGCTTACAGGTCTCTGCCAGCTGAATATCCATTTCCTCATGTTCCCTGGGTGCTGCTGAATGCTCTTCTGAGATTCTGGGTAAGATGGGCGTCCCTGGCAGATACAGTCAGATGTAGCCACATAGCTACAGATGGATAAAAGCTGAGAGCACAAGACAGCCTTGCCCTGTTATTTGGGGTATAATAGGCAAAGGCTGTTCCAGATCCATGAGGAAAGCAAGTGTTGCTCTGAGACAGAGGTTTCTGTGGTTATTAACAAGTGTACAGATTTCAGGATGTCACCATAGAATTTTTTTTTTATATTTCTGCCAGGGCACTTACAGTAACTAAGCACTGAGTGTGGATGTTCCAGCTACCTGTTGAACCCAAACGCTTCCTTGGAGACACTAAGGGGTCCTCAGATAGCAATCAGCCTCAGTCAGACCCACCAAGATGGGCTTCTATTATGCAAAAGAGCTATCACGCCTGACCCTCACACCCCATCATTAAAATTCCTCCCGAGCTCCAGCCCAGTCGGGGGCAGATTCTGAGTCCTGAGGGTGAGGTCATGTCTGCAATAAGCCCATGACAATAATTGCCATTATATAGCCCTATTTATTCCCTGAAGACACAGTAATGTTGCTGTAGAATGAGGCCACAGGCAAAAGAGAAGGGCATCTATTTGTGATTTTATGACTTTATTAACTGTAAATTGTTAATCTGTTGTTTCTAATTGCCTTGGTCCATCACGTTGGTAATAGGTTGTGAATTGCTGAGTTCTAGTTAATCAGTACTAACATATAAAAAAAGTATATTTTTAAATAAATATAAAGAAGAGCTGAAGAGACTAAGTACTTGTATCCAGCTTGTCTCAGGAGTGTGTGTTGGTATAGTTTGCAGTTGGCTTTTGCAGTGTTGCTACTCTTCACATTTTGTTTCCAGGAGGCTTGTAAATTCTTGTCTTCGATATCACAAGGGCTTGAAAAGTACCTGGCCAGGATTTTACAGAGGTCAGTTGTTTATCAGTGTGCTTGGGGTCAGAGGCAGAACAGGCTTTGGGTTGAGGCCTGGCTCTAGCCTAAGCACTTTCTTTGTTTTTCTACTTCTGTTGTCTCTCAGGTGAATTTATTTTTCTTCTTCATTGTTTTTTATATTCTACAAGAACTGTTATTCTGCCTAAACAAGCCTGTGTGCTCCTGATTGACCTCAGTAATGTGAGTTTAACAGTGAGGTATATTCAGGAAATGTGCTGGCATTTTAGCAGCCATTCACTTTCTATTGAAGTTTGCAGTTCCCACATCACCCATGTGTGGACCACAGGAGCTCTCTATCCTCTGAGCTGGGTTTTCCTTATTCACTACCTTCTCTGTCCTGCAGGGAAGGAATGGAATTTTAAAGATTACTCTTTTGCAGTTCCTGTAGGTACAGCATCCTTGCTGCTTTCCTGTATGCCTCCTTTCTACTAGTAGACAACATTCTGTAAAGGGAGTGGTTGAGTTTTTTGTCTATGTATGGCCATATGTCTCTTGTCAGTGACAATTCTTCATTTTTTTACACTAAAATTTACAAAGGTTTGTTTTCAGAATGCCTTTTGAATACACTACTAAAGCATAGGGGGAAGAAATCTGAGACAAGAGTGAATTAGTAAACTTATCACTAGGAGATGAGACTTAAATAGAAAATATAATTAAAGCAGCATTGCGTAGCCTAGATTTTTACCCAGCTGTTTCTGCCAGTTTGTCTGTGTTCTTCAATGTTAAAAAAAAAAAAAATTACTTACTTCAACACCTTTCTGTTGCAAGTAGCCACACTGGACATTTAAAACAATTTGCCAAGTTTGATCCCCTTTATGCCAGCAGAAAGCAGAATTAGCTCCGGATATTCTGTGCAGTGAGTCTGGTTAAAGGGAGATCATTTCTCTCCCCAGACTCTAACTTCTTGAGTGAGGAAGTGACTTAAAACAGTAGATGATTTAAAAATCAATGTTATTTCATGATATATAAACACCTTCCCCCTTCCCCTCTCAGGCAAGAAATTAGCAAGGAATGCTAGTGAGGAATTTAGGGAAGGTTTTAAACATAGATCAGGGCACTCATCCTGATGTGCTCCCCTCAGCCCATTCTTGGCTCTGCATGGTTACTCAGTGTCCAGCTTTTTGTACTGAAACGGAAATTTATGACTTTCTTGCTTTATTCATTCCCCTTTCACATAATACTCCTTGAGCTGGTTCTGAGGATAAATCCTTCCTAAGCTTTCAAACATAAATCAGAGTTCAGGATGATGTGCACTCAGAGATGTCAGCTGTCCATGGCTTGTGTTTGCAGCCTTAGCAGCAGTGAACTGCTTGCTGGAAATTCAGAACAAGCCTCTTTGCTCTCCACTGCAAATTCTTTCCCTGGGTCATTACAGATCCATGGAAACACAGTGTATGATGCACCAAGAGTTAAAGTTTTTAATCTAATTTTATGTGAGTCTCTGCTTCGTTTCCATCCTTTGTCTGACAATTATTGTGCAATGCACAGGCAGTACTTCCAATGCCATTTGTAGTGGTTAGGGTGCAGGACTCTCACCGCTGCGACCCGGGTTCGAGGGGCCCCTGGTGGTCTAGTGGTTAGGGTGCAGGACTCTCACCGCTGCGACCCGGGTTCGATTCCCAGCCCCCCGGGCAGATGGAGCTCGTCAGCCCTGTAAGGCAATCCATCTAAGAGAAGGTCACTCTAAACAAACCTCACTGCCACTGTCCAAGCTTGCTCGGCCCCGGCAGATGAACCTCAGGATTAAAGGGTGGGCTCAGTTCAGCGCACGCTGTGTCTCACCTAAAAAATCCACTGCGCAGGCTCGAAGGGTTAATGACCTTTCCCAAATCTTCGCTCCCGAAGACTGGCCATTACACATTACTTACATTCGTTAGTGTGTGCCATTCTGATCTGATAAAACACATCTTGTGCAAAACATTTAGCAATATGCATGGCCTGAGCCTTGAGTCTTATGTCTCCTCTGCACTTCAAATTCCTGAAGATTTGTTGCATTTAGCTCTAGGCTTGAATTCACAATATCTTTACCCAAGAGAAAAAAGAGAGTTTAGTTCGATCAGTCCCATAGCTCGGATACATGCTTGGCAGTAGCACCCACAGGAATAAGTGTGCCCAGATATCAACAGGATCGATTCTGAGGGCAAAGCAGGGAATGGGGCAATGGGCATTTCAGACATCTGGGCAGGCAAGTGCATCAATGGCTGAGGAGCTCTGTAAATGAGGTGTGACCTGACCACAGACCACACAGCCATTTCAAAATTATTTATTAAAAAAGTGAGCATTTCATGGCTCTTGCAAGCAAGCCCACCCAGAGAAGACAGAACTCAAAGCACTGCACAAAGGGTTTGGGTGCCTGTTCCTCATCATCACTACTGCCTATTTTCCACACTGCCAGAGGTTGTAATCTTGTGCTGTCCCCTCTATAGATCAAATTTTCACACTGGAAATTTTCATACAGCAAGACACCAAAGCTGTTTGGACTTTTTTGAGAACAGGGGCAAGGTTCCCTAAGAGTTCTCTGGAAATCACATCATGGAACACTGCTCAGTCTCTGCTCTTCCAAGTGGCTCTCCCCTTTCCACATACTACATCCTTCTGAAGTCTGAGAGTCACTTCTCAACTCTGGAGGTCAGTTTGCCCAGATCTAGTCAGAGCCATTCCTAGTTTATATTTATTTAACATTACTGTAACTAATTACTGTAGTTTTCTTTCCATTAGTCACTGAGTTTAAAAATAGACATTTGGTGCATCTGGATTTGTTCCAAGACACATATTTCTGGCTTTTTAGATAGAACCATTTTCTCTGTTTGTATAATATTTCAGAGGGGTTGTATAATTAATTATTTCTTATCTTGATCCATGTGTTACCAAAGTGGAAATAATATCCCTCCTGCAGCTCACTCTTAAGAGATTTTTTTTCCATCTAGGAACCTACAATAAAATAATTACTTTTTCAACTAAAATAAATATTGTCTAGCTCATCCTCTTCTGAGAGCAAGATTATCTGAAGTTTTTCCAGTATAGTTCTCCAGAGAAAAAGGCCTCAGACTTTGCTGGTCAGGTGAATGGATGATTTGACTAAACCAGTAGCAGTCACTGGCTCCTGTGTGGTTTGCATGAAAATCACAAACTTACTACTGATTTATGTTCTCCTTCTGCAAATTGTGTTCCAGCTGGCTTTAGTGGTGGATGCTGGGCAAATTTCTAATGGATCGAAAGCTCCATGAAACAATCAGCTGACCTGAAGTGGAGGAGTGGCTGGAGGAGAGACTGGAAAGTTGATCAAAATATTTTCAAGATGTGAAACTAGAAAAGGAGACTGGGGTCTGGTCACAGTGAAATTTTTATTGTTGTAAAAAACTGTTACAAGAGAGGTACAGAAGTGACTGAAATAAAGTGGTTTTCTTGAAATGTGTGCAGTCCTGGGTCCACTTAGCAGACACTGTTGCAGGAGATGCAGGAGAGTGAATCATTCTGCTTGGAAGGGAGAAGCCTAAAATATGGAGACCTAAATAGTAGGTCTCCATATGGAGAATATGGAGACCTAAATAGTAGGACTCCACAAGAAGATGTTACCAAGCTGTCCTGGGTATGTGTTAGCCTGACTGCCTGCTGGGAGCTGGGGCTTGAAGGGACTAGTGTCTGGTGTCTTTGTTGTTTGCTCCATATCATAGACTCTTATTGCTATCACTTTTGCTTCCACAACCTGTACAATGCAGTTATTTGAGGAAGGAAGTTGGCTTCTCTTTGTACTGCTGTGCATGGGAACTCCTTGCTGCAAGACATGCTTGAGATACATGACTGGTCTAAAATATTGCTCCCAACCTCTTCAAATCTTTTCAGATCTCTTCTCTTACAACATGTGTGCAGTGTTGTGGGACAGAGCTGGAAAAGCAACTTCCCTCCTGTGTCTCTGCACTGCTGTGCAAGGGGGAACTTTGGTGCATCTTCTTCTTGTCTAGAGGACAGGAACTGTAAAATGGTAACAACTGCAAGAAAGCACGTACAGCTTTCTTGGTCCCCCACACCAGAAAAAAAAGAGAACATGGGTTCAGTGTGCATCCATGACAGATTGTGAGCAGCCACACGCTGGTGAAGATCACAGGACCTGAAAAGCTCTGCTCCCCGGGGACCATCAGCAGCTCTAAGGGGACACCAGGACAGTGGGATGAGCTTGGGTTGGGCTGCCTTTGACTCAACCAGTGCATTTTCCATTGCCACTGAATGTATGCCCCAAGTACCAGTTGCTGTAGGAATCTTTGCTGGAGTGTCCTGGCCTTCCTGCTGCAGGGTCCTGGTTGAGGCTGATGGGCTGTGGTGGCAAAGCACAGCTGCCTCAGAGGGCTGACAGCCTGGCCCTTGGGGTTTGCCATTCTACTGCTGCTGGGTTTTGAAAAGATTTTACAATGTGTGCCTTCCAGCAGGTCTTTGAACCCTGTGGCTGGAAGTGATGAATGGGTGGACAGTGAAAAGACCTAGAAATAAACCACTGATTCAATTATGAATGAAATTGGCCTAGCCAGCACTATTAAAACAAATATTTTGCCTTGCATTGACTAGGGAAGGGCGTGATTTTACAGCTGTGTCCACAGCCAGGGTGATGTAAGAGCCCAGGGACATTTTTGATGCAAGACAATTCAGTTAAAGTTGAGCAAAAGCTGTTGCTGAATGTGGGAACATGTTCTTGGTGATGAAACACCCTTAGTCAGAAGTAGTCTTTTACTTTTGGGTGATTTAATGAAGTACTGGAGAACACATCCCAGAGAAATCTGCTGTAGTTTTTCAGATCTCAGTCAATTGCTCCCCTCCTTTCCTTTCCCTCCCTGGCCTAATTATTGCATGTTATTTTAATTTTATTATTGTTACTATAATTAATAATAATTATTATTTTATTATTATTACACATCTCCTACAACCTTTTGCACTGTTATTAGGTAATTATACCCCTTAGAGAATGGTAGTTTAACTCTGCATAGCACACATCTCATCTCCTTTGAACAGTAAAGTGGTTTACTGGGGTGGCATTTGAACTGCCTGACTGGTCTTCAGGTGAGCACTGTAATGTGAATAAGGGTGTTTGCATCTTTTCAAACAAATGCTCCAAGGTCTTAGCAGAGATGAGAATATGCCACTTCACAGATTCTACTCACTCTGTGTTTGGAAGGAGCTCAGAGAACTGAAGAGGCTTCAAATACAAAAACAATACTGTCAGAGACAGTGAAGATTTCTGTTGTTACTCCCTGAAAGGGAGCATGTGTCATCCTGTGAAGCACTGGTATGAAAGAGTCTGTCCCATACTTGCAGGGAGACCTTGGAGGACATGTTCAGCTCAAAGCTGAATACTCAGTCCTGTAAGTCACTGGAGCTCCTTGGGCAGGGACATCAGGTGTCTGGGTGTGAGCTAAGAGCGAAGCACAGTTCCACACTGCACATCCATGCAGCAGTTCCTGCAGAGTTATGGAACTACTGCTGGTGAGGAAGGGTGTTCACTGTGCTTCACAGGCTTTAGGATTCCTAAGAGTGAGTAGGAACTGTCATGCAACTGCACTTGAGTATTATCTGTGTGGATGACTGTCGTGGTAGGTCTCAAGTCTGTCACATTTCTAAGATCATTCACGTTGTCTCTGTTCTTTTCCTACAGAGGAAAACAAGGGGGAATGCAATGGACTCATGGTGGTGGGCACCTCCTGCAAGTGCAGGGAGCTTGTTGACTCCCTACTGGTATTTCTGTGGATTGTAAGTTCCCTCTCTGCTCTGGGTTTTGTGGGGAAAAACCCTGTTCTTGTTCTTGCAGATTGACTGGAAATGCAGTAAGTGACTCAGGTGAGCCCCAAGAATCTGTCATAGTTTCTTAGTCATAAAATGATATTCTGAAGATACAGTGGTCTCTGCCCTCTCTGTGCATCCTGTGCTCAGTAACTTTTTAAAGAACAACAAGAGTGTCCAGCAAAGGACATTGATCAAGGATCATCAGTCATTTTGAGATGCACAATTTCTCATAAGAATAGGGGTTTTAAAAAAACAAGTTAATAGATTTTACTTTACAATAGTACTTACTCCTTTCCAAAGCACTTCCAAGCTCATGGGAAACCTGATATCTTATAAATGGTCCTGGACAGGGATTGCAGATTTTGACACCATCATACCGGGAACCCTTGGCCCAATGGAGATGAGTGGTGGTGACTGATGTATCTCACTATTGGTATCCAAAAGACAATGTTTCAGAAACTCTCACACAGGGCTTGGTGGACTGATGGGTAGTGTAATGCCATGCATGATGGCTGTAAGTGGAAAAGGGGTGTAAATGTTAGGTGTTGAATCAGGATAGCTGTTCTGAGCTGTCAGTGATCCCTTGTGTGACTGTGGCCAAAATATTTAAGAAGCCTACATATTCCCTTTCCTGTCAGGATGGTCAGTGATACCCACCTTAATCAAACTCTAGGAAGGATGAGAAGTGTAAAGTAAGACTCATTGAGCAGGATTATGAAGGAACCACACAATCAGAATTCACCACCTTTACATTACAAAACAATTCTCAAAATCATGCAAGAGCCCAAAGTGAGGGTCAAGAGAACTAAAATTGATACTGAACTCTAAGGGTCGTGTTTTCCCCTTTACAGTCTCCTCTCTGCTTTTTAGCATCAGTGTGCATGGAAATCCAAGGAAATAAATGCTCTTCTGTTTGTTTGTTTCTGTTTGTTTGTTTGAGCTCCATGCTGCTCTGAAGTTGAGGGAGTGCTGCAAGACTGGCCTCATAACTCATGATGTGCTTGGTAATGAAAGGATAAAGGGTAAAGCTCTATTTGTTGTCTATTTGAACAAGAGACAGAATGGATTTGGATGGATGATGAATATTATGAAAACAACTTCTTGTTTCTCTGTGTGTATTTATGTGCCTGTGTGCAGTCTGTCCTCCATTTAGTGACTATGCTAAAGCTGGCAATGGAAGTAATAGCGAGATTTTTTTTTAAAAAAAGCATAAATCAGAAAAGAAAGGTCATTCTTCTTTGTGCTGATTATACTCAAGCTACAGTATCTTCTCTGAAAATGTTTAGGAAAACTCTGTGTCAAAGCATACAATAAAATATTAGAGTTCAAACCTAAATAGCAAGAATCATTTTGCAATCTGCTGCAGCTGCTATACCTGCTGTACCTTAAGCCACATGCTATCAGGAGTTTCTTTTCAGGGATGTCCTTTTCATCATTTGAAAAGGATCCTTTTTTTCTCCTGCTGCCTGAAGAATGCTTGACAGAAACAGAGCAGTTAATGGCATTCAAGAGTGAGGCTCATTTCATCCCCTAAAGAAATTAATTTTTTTCACCACTTGCATTTTACATTGCAGTCACTAGTGTGGCATTAAGTGTTGTCTACCCATCTAATTATATACATCTCTGCAAAATGTCTGGGCCAAGATTTCTTGAAAAGGATGCAAGTCCAAGACCTATCTATATTTGAGGATTTTAGAACTAAACCCAACCACAGTAGCATTCTCAGCGGTTGCCATTAATATGGAGTTTCTTGGGGTTGTCATCTCTCTGCTAAATTGTGGTTCCTCCATCTCATTCTGAGTGTAACCACCTAAGCATGTTAGCCACTGATGTAAACTGCTTCTGAAAGCTCAACCCCCAAAGTCAAGCCCTCAAATAAATGCATTTACAGACTAATCACATGTGGGGTGCTGGGGGTGAAGGTCAAGGATGCAGCTGGCCAGCCCAAAGGTGCCCAGAACATGTGTTCATGAAAAGGTGCTGCTGGCCCCAAGAGGGAGAAGTCTCATCCCCACAGTACTCCCAGGGTATCTTCTTTTCTAGCCATCTTCTCTGAGTTATCTGAGATATAAATGACTTTTCCTTTAAGCACAGTATCAAATTTAACAAGGCAATAGTGAGTTTAAAACCAGGCAATAGTGAGTTTAAAAAGAAAATATGATAAATAAGACACTGAAAATTGTTTCATAATAAGCACCTGGAGCCACCATGGAGTCAGGGGAGGATCTATGCAGGCTGTATGTTGTAACTTGCCGAATTACTTGCTGTATGTTGTAACTCATCCTAAAGATATTCCTGGAAAACCGAACAAGAAATGTTGACTTCTTTAGCCACAGACATCTAAGATCATGCACTGGTACATTTCATTCATTAGGTTGTCACCTCAATAACACACATTTGCAAGTGTATCCCTGCCAGTCTGTCATTGGCCCTGCTCTAGGTGAAAGCAGCTCCAGGAAAAAATGAGGAATACCTTAACCTCTGACTTGGGTTCCCCTTTTCAGGTGCCTGGGACACAGAGTGTGGTGTGTTGTGGGGGCTGAGCTCCCCACAGCAGGGCTGGTTCCAGTAAATGGATTGTGTACAAGTAAACTTCCTGCCATGAAAATGATTTTGACTTTGACAAATAAAGTGAAAAAAATAAATGTAGAAAATGTTTTCTTTCACATTTTTTCCAGTGCCTTTCTCTCCTCCCCAGAGTAACAACCTAAGTTAAAAGTACTTCTAAGTAGGAGTTTTCCATTCATATTTTACCTCCCCTGCACCCTCATTTTGCTTATTTGTTTAGTAGAGGAGAGAATATACAGAGAAGAACAAACATGGATAAAAAGCAAATGCTGAAATGTAGCATTTTGTTCCTCTGAACTGTGCTCCCACTAGGGAATATGTGTGATAATTAATTTCCTTCTATATGCAGGAGACTGAGTGAGATTCCCTCCTGGCCTGGCTCCCCACGATACTGGCAATCTATCTAAAACACAAGAAATCTTATGTTTTAGGGCAGTTTCTGGAGCTGGAGAAACCTGGAGGTCTTGCTTTTGCCCAGTGAGCATGAAACAGGTCAGTGAGCATGATATAGGTGTGCAAGGAGCAGGTGAAAAGGGAGTAAGGAGGATTATATTTGTCACCTGGTGCTGGGTGTAGGGAGAGAGTTACAGGGTCTTCTTTCTCAGGAGACTACACTGAACCCAACTTAGGTCACCCTTTCTGCCACTCCCATGAGTTTTTCCACAGCAATAGCATGGTCTGTTTATGAAGGACAGAAATCATCTCTACTTTAGACCAGTTTCTAGCCTAAAAGCCAGACCTGTCCCTCTAAGGGCAGATGTGGGTGAGGGCGCAGGGTTAGTACACTGTGCAGGAGCCACCCACATTCAGGTGTCTGAACTCCTGGTGGAACAGGGACCTGCTGCTTGCACCTCAGGGACGTGTGGCACAGCCAGCACCCCGTTCCTCTGAGATGGTTCCTGGTACATCCCCACTCACAAAGTGCCCCTTCAGCGTTGCCCAGGGTGGGCAGACAGAGGCAGCTGCTGGTGTGGGCACACCAGACAGACTCAGGAACAGCAGGTCTGCCCAGGAGACCTGCCAGGAGTCAAGACAGGGAGTTCGGATGAGCTGAATTACTCCTGTGATGCCTTACCCACCTAACTGGTACTTGCCGTGCCTGACCAGTTTGGGTGCCTAAAGTAGATGGTTTTTGGCATCAGTCTCCCGTGGAAGTTCATTAGGTTCAAGTCCCTGATCTGGTGGACAGTTAATTATCTCTACAAAACTGAAAATCTTCAACTGAGAGGGCTGAAAAAGCCTCTAATGAGCACTTGGTGCCTCTGAGAGCCCAGTGCCCCATCCCCTCTGCAAACCACAGCAAACACAGCTAATCTGATCCTAAATCCCTTTCATCCTAGGTGAGAGCCCTAGCCACAGCCCTGTGGCCTGTCTGCCTGTCTCTCTGTTCTTTCATTTAAAGGAAAACTGTAAAATAGCTCTCTTTTTCTACATATGGAAATGGGAGTAATTTCTGAAATCCCAGGAATATTTGCAAGGCAGGAAAAGTGTTTCCTGCCCAGCCACAGCCTTAGGTTGCAATCACAGCCTTCTGAGACCAAGCACAGGTTCTCTATAATTGGTTCGCTTTTATTAATGTATTGTAATTTTTTTTAACTTCTAAAGGGTTATTTCAGTGTAAGAGCA
Organism: Lepidothrix coronata; assembly: GCF_001604755.1. NCBI lineage: Eukaryota > Metazoa > Chordata > Aves > Passeriformes > Pipridae > Lepidothrix > Lepidothrix coronata. Next base: position 349,103 of record NW_016690219.1, read on the forward strand.
GCCCCAGACCTGATGAATACACCTTTGTGTGCAGTTCTCTAAGTACAGTATTTCTAGGTTAACAGTCATGGACTTAAAAGCCAACTGAGATCTTGAAGGAAACTTTATTAAAAATAGTCTATCTGTCTGGAATAAGAGCCCAAAGCTTGCAATGTAAAATAGTTGCTTATGAAAAATGCATTCTTCATAAGTGAAACAACGTAATCCTGCTGACAAGAAGCCAGAAGTTGGACTTCTTTTCCAGAAACTGTCAAAAAGCAGACAACAAAAAAATGCTTGTCACATTTTTAATTCCATATTTTGTGCGACTCTGTGAGCAGATTAACTACAGATCAAGAAGAGAAAACTTCCAGCACAGTTCAAAGAAAGCAGTCTGAGCGGGACATGGGAGAGAGCCAAAAGTTTTTCCTCCCTGCTTCAGGTACCCAAGGACTCGGACTGTATTCGGGGGCCACGTGTGTTCCCACCTGTGTGCGGTGGTGTCATGCACCAGGGTGTGGACACATTCATGGAGGGTTGTCATTTGGAATTGGCTTTATTTTCCCTTTTGTTATTATATAACATTGCTGGGAGTGAGCATCAAGAAGGGGGGTCCTGGGGAGACTGGTGGGAGGACCAGACTTCACCTTGGTGACCACAGGCTGCCAAAACATCCTTCCCACTGGGAAATCTCCTCAGCCTCTCTGCTGTGGCCCTTGGCACACGGCTGCTGCACATGGCCAGGCCTTTCAATAGCTCCTGTTTTCACCACAGGCCACATTCTGATGGTTTTGTTTCATCACCACTGCTTTTAGCAGAGGGTTGATGAGGCATTGCTGGTTGTTTCTCATACACCCCTAGCATTCTACCCAAGAGGCAGAGGGGGTTTAGAGGTGTATAAAGGTTTTTCTTGAACAGCAAGTAGTTCAAGTTGCTGAGTAGTTTTCATGTCACAGAGGAAGGGGAAACTTCCTTTTCACTCAGAATAGATTTTTATTCTTGCAAAAATTTGGTGTTCTTTTTCTCTTTTGTTTTCTTCTTTGTTGGAAAAAACCCACAAAAACATCCAACATCCAACCCACCCAACATCAAAAACCCAGAACTGGAAAAGCTAAGTTTTGTAGTTTAGATGCTTTGCATCTTCCTTTTTTGCCCTGAAGGAAAAATACAACCCTGAAACCAGCCCTCTGATGTGCAGACATTTCCTTGGGCCAGGGAATGATGTGAACTCCCATTTCCTGCATCCTGGGGTTGTGTCTTATGGGAAAAGGCACTCCAGTGGAGGGTGGGAATGGGGCTCTTCACCCCACAGGGCTGTGAACATTATCCAAGTGTGGCACCCTTGAGTGGGGTGAGGCTTGACACGACTTCAAGATTTCTCAGTGACTACTTTAGGTGGCTCCTTGCCCACTGGGCTGGTTTGTGGCTCCTGTTTTCAGGAAACACTGTTTAGGGAGCCCAAACGCCTCACTCAGCTCTGTTGTTGGAGACAGTGAGTGCCTGGGAACTGACTGCTGTGCACCTCAGTGCTGTGGCACCTACACCCTTTATGGATCCTGTCCCAAGCACCTGTGTCTCCTTAGAAAAGTGGATTTGGGCTCCAAAAGTGCTTAATGCTACTTGGGTCTTCACCAGAGCTACTGGCCATGTCAGTTCCCACTATGTGTGCCCAGGCACATGTGATGTTGAAAATGGGGAACTCAGTACAAAACATCTTCCACTTCCTGACATTCTCAAAATTCAGCTCATTTTGCCCTATTTTGCAGGCTTGGTGAAGGGTACATGAAGGGCCTGCTGCAGCTGATTAATTGTGAATAATTCTTGAAAAAAAGATGTGGATTTCCAACATCTTGTGTTTCCTGCATGTGTTCTTCATCTGCAAATTAATGTTCCCTCTTAACCATTGCAATTCTATTGAATCCATTGGGTTATAATAGTGCTATTAATCCTGATTAGTGTTTTTCTTTGTTTTATCAGAGTATGCTGTACAATACTTTAGGAACTGAGACTGGATAAATTAATAAAGATTGTAAATAAAGAAGGGCATTGCAAAGTCAGCATGATGGGTCACTAGCGGGAGGAAAACGCTTGCACAGCTGGAGAGTGACCCTTGTGAGGAACATTGGAGCAAACCAGCTTCTCACCAGCCACAAAGGTTGTAGCTAAGATGTATGACATTGAAGGGGCATCAAGGTCTTTGTAAAACCACGGTCAGATAGGGAGGAAGCTCCCAGAGATAGATATACTGACCCTGAGAAGTGACCTGCAGGCTGTTACTCTGCTGTTTAGTAGATTACTGTGTTGAGAGAGGATTGCTTGTCTTTCAGGGAACATCCTTTTTTTGTTGTGCATAACAACAGTTGCACAGGTTTAGGAAGGTCTGGCTTTTAGGACATGAGTGTGAACTTGGGTGATTGTGGTACTAAAAAAGCAAACAAAAAATTTATTTTTCTGAAAGCAGAACTGCAGCAGTGTGCCAGAACCTAAGTGTGTGTTATTTTGCAGCAGGTTTACAAGTTAGACCTGAACCATAATCCCTCCAGACAACAATTCTGCATTTCAGAATGACTGTTCTGTAGCAAGTGCCACATCATCTTATTTATTCCCCCCTAAGAAGCGCTTTGGTCCTTGGCAATGACAACTGTATCAGAAGAGTAGTAAAAAATCCTTAGATTAACTATATTTAGTATTTCCTAAAATCAAAGTATTGCACTGATTCACTTCCTTTTGTTTTGAGGTATAATTACATGTGCTAAATTGTGCTCAGGAAAGTGATTAAAAGAAATTTGCCCTCTAGAGAAAAAAATAGGAAAGATTAAAAGGCTTGCTTTTTTTTTTTTTTTTTTTTTTTTTTTTTTTTAATCTGTAAAACAATGTTCTTTTAATTTAAAGAGGGTGGCATTAAATTGCAGTGTGGGAGACATGAAGCAAAATTAAATAGAAAATCTGCTTTAAAGGGAGTCTGAAACTGATGATGAGAAAAGTTGGTGAGAAAAAAATGCAGAGGAGGAAAGTGGAATCACGTTCCAGCCTGACTTGTTTGAAAGCTTTGAGCCCTTTCCTCTGAGATTAAAGCATGTCACCATGGGGGAGAGGGCCTGTGAGGCGAGGGTCAACCTTATGATAATGAATTAAATTTCAAAAGAAGGTCTGAAATACCCAAGTGTCTGTTTAGATGTTAATTTCAGAGCAAGATTAGTGCTATTAAAGTATTAGCAACCTAGAAAATTCCCAAATAATGCCGTTCAGGCAATCCTGAGGTACCTCAATATTTTTTGTAGCTCTTGTGCCAGCACAACTGGCATGGTCTTGTTTCTCCTGCAGTAAATGTGAAAATGGACTCTAATGATATACTAAAGTCTCCTTTTAATAAAGGAAGAGATAATTAGTAAAATGACAGTCCCTTGCCTAATATGCACATCAAGAATTTAGTTTGTCAGTCCTCTGAATCAAGCGACTGTCTGCCCAAATGTGTAGTATGTGGAAGACAAAAGAGAATCATCTTGCTTGTACTCAGGATTCAGGTTCCAACCATAAGGACTGAAACTCAATATTTTCATAAGTTAAAAACACTGGTTTCCAGCAGGGCTTTGATGAAACCTGGTGCAATGCACAAGCCCAAGGGTTGTGTTTTGATGAAGGTGCTCAGTCCTAACAGAACCCTACACAACCTTCTCATGTGCATTTGGATCTTCTTCTATGAACAAATCCTGCTGAGCTTCAGATACAGCCCATTTTACTTGCACCTTGTCTGAATCTGTGGAGGTACTCTGGGGAGTTTGAAAACATACATTTATTTATGGAGTAAAAGTTCTCTGTGGTAATACTGCTCCAAGTCATCTGCTTTGAAAAGTCCTCTCACCAGTTTCTACTCATTCCTGTCTCAGTGAGGATTCTGGAAATACAGTGTATCGGAATGTGATTTACATCTCCATGCAGCGAGTGCTTCTGGTATCAGCACTACAGAAAACGAAATCTCTGCAGAGTAAATTGAGTTGTAAGATTTGGCAAGGTGGATGTGTAGAATGAAAGATTAACATTTGGGAAAACGTATTCCTTCCTACAGTGTATGCCTGGAAGTCTAAGGAGTGGTATGAACTTGAAAATCAAGATTTAAGGAGGGGTTAATTTTTTCAGTAGCTATCATCACTGTATAATCACCATGAAACAAATTGAATGCATGCTTCCTTTTCAGTTTTCACCATTTCATTCAACCAGAAGATCATGCTTCCACATCAATCTTATACAACACAACAATCTGAGGATGTGAGAAAAAATACACCTGAAATCCAGATCTAACATGAAATGCTGAGTATTTCTACTGCCAAATCAATAGAACTACATTGACGTATTTTTTCTTCCTTTGGCAATATATATCTTATAAGAAGATCTGCTGTTTCACATTTAATGGTGTGATGTATATAGAGCACTCTTCATCTTCTAACAAATCTCCAAGAAAATCAGAGGAATGAAGTTAATTATATGCATATGGACAAATTAGTGCCATTCTCATGTTCAGAAAGAGCTTGTCTCCACGGAAAAATTTCCCAAAGCATATAGTGCTGAATAAGCTGTTTATACTCCTTAGCACTCTTTGAACTCAGACTAACATTTTTGGACTAAAATCCACTTTTATTTTGGAGCACAGTTTGCACAGAAGGGGATATTCTGGGATGCTAATTGTGAAATAGTTTATTTGGCCTGGAGTCAGGCCAAAGTTTTCTCTATAACGTCTTCACAATGTCAAAAACTAAAGAGAGAGTGAATGTTATTTATTTTCATCAAGGTGTGTTTTATGCAACCAAAAAGGGCTCCTTTTTAAAAGGAAAATCATGCCTCAACATATTTAGTGTAATTATTTGAGTTTTGAAAGCATGTCACTTTAGAAGAGATTTCAAGAACTCAGTTGATTTAGTGTACAAAGGAAAAGGTTAAGAAGTGGTTTCATCACAGTTTACTCAGAGGAAGTATCTGGTAATATGTTTTTTTTTTACCAGCTAATGAACAAGGCATTCACAGGAACCAAATAGCTGAAATTTGAAGCTAAGGATACTCAGACAGAAAGCACAGCAAACCTTTTTAACAGTTATTAAAACTATTACCCCCCTGGAAGATTTTGCCAAGACATGATAGATTTATTATCACTTACATTTAAGTGTGGTATTAATAACACTAAAATGAGCTATGAAACTTTTTGCCAAAGGATGTGCAGGATACTAAAGCTTTTCATGAATCCCACAGGCATTTGGACAAATTCATGGAAGATAAATTAATTGAGAACAGTCAAACTCTCAAAAAGACTCCAGCTCTGACTCAGGAAATCCCTAAACCACAGGGACTGTTGGCCATGAGGGCAAGAAATACATGGCCTGATTTGCATCCATCTGGCTATACTCCATCCCCTTTCCTTCCCAAAACAGGGCAGCCTTGTCCATAACCACCAGCTGGGAGTGTTCCCTGGCCTGGCTGCCTCAGCACTATATTATTTGGAAGAGCTGGCCTGGGCCAAAACTTTGCAAAGTGGAGTGCTACAGGTCAAGTGGTGTGAGTGGTTTGGTGCAGCATTGGAGCTGCCATCCCAGTTCTTATCACCTCACTGGTACCAGTATAGCCAAGGAGTCCACAGGCTGCTTCTAGAGGGGTTTGTGGAGGGTAACTGGGAAAAGCAAATATCTGGTCTGGAAACTTAAATTCACTACCGAGAGTCCCCAGTTCTTCTGGAAAACCAGCAGCTGTGTGCAGGCTGGGTGAGATTCCAACCACCACCTCAGTTCAGCCAGGGGTTGGTCACGGGAACCCTGGGGTACATTTCTATGGTCTTTGTGCCAGTGTCATCCAGGCAAATGCCCACAGGTGTCCCTCCTGTCCTTAAAACCCCCTGGCTATAGGGACTTAATGTATTATTGCTGTTGTTGCTGTAGTGGTTTTGGAGGGACTGCATTGGCCAGATACACCAGGAAAAGGGCTGCTTTCATGATGACCTCACATAACCAAAAGTACCTCAGCAAGGACTGTGCATTGTTATGCTATGATTTTTCTCATGTAATGAAAAAATGACCTTAACTACAGTTGTAGACAATTACACAAGTAAGAAGTATGGAAGCCTTGTCAACAGGTACCTTGTTTTTTATAAGTCCCATGCTATTATATACTTTCAAAGGTTTAAGTCCTTTTGTGTTATCTGAGTCTGTGCTTCAGGGATGGAAAAAAAAATTGAAAAGAAGCAGTGATAGTAAAGAACATCAAAATACAGTAAAATAATGCTCTTTGATAAATTTTTGGGCTAAGAAATCATAATGAGAGGACAAGGTTGCATGATTACCTCACTGTTGGAGAAAGATCTAAAGAAGTTATCAGTCTTCTTTGAAATGACAGTTATAATACACTCCATTGCAGTTTGGGGGTCTCTCCCTCATCAGCATTTTCCAACAAATAAATGCAGGAAAAAAAAGACTCCTTAAATGTAATCCTTTTAAACAGAGAGTCTTTTGTTTTATGGCTGTGCAAAAAGACTTCAAACAAGCTGTTTCAAAGAGAATTCTTGCCTAATGCTTTGAAGAAGTCATTGTTCTCAGATATTCTAGATTATCTGAATGCCTCTTTGGATTAAATATTACTTAAGTGATACCCTTTATTATTTGAATTTATAGGATTTCCATTTTTACACACAGTGTTTCACATTATAGAAGTTTCCAGTTGTGGAAGGAATAAAACAGTCAACGAATACATATTTTTTATTGTGCTTCACAACAGCAGTAGTGATGGTTTAAAGCCTCATCTCATTTTGCTTTGAAAATCCCCATCTTTATTTTTAGGTCATGGCTATTATACTGTCAAATTTGTTTCACCTTCACTGATAAGACTGTAGTCTTATAATTAGTCCTATGACCACATATCAGCATCGTTTCTCATCTTGGCATTAGTAAGAACTGAAGAGAGCAAGGAGAAATGGTGTGGAAATAAGGATATCTGCTGGCATTGAGACTGGCCACTAGGACCCAAATTCTTTCAAAGGAATGAATTTAAAATGCCATTTCCACCAGTTCACAGAAAGATATAGGCCCTTTTCCAATGTTCTCTGTATCACAGGCTAATAAAATTCAGCACAATTAAAAGTCTTAATTAGAAAACATCTACTTTCAGAAACAAAGACAGCACTCTGCCCTTTATTCCAAATCTTTACTACTTTCATCATGACACATTACAAGGCTTACTCTAATCTCTTAAGAAGAACCACCAACTGTTTAAGGTTCTCATGGGAACTACTAAAGACTAATAATGACTAATTTAATTTTTCTGACAGCTGACTTTGATCATTTTGAAATACATTGTCATCAAATATGTCCAACAGTCACAAGTTTAGTTAAAAGGATGTTTTCCTGTAGACCTGTCATAGGTGCTAGTCAAAAGGTTGAGTACAAGTAATTCTGCTTCACTGACAATATGCATTCAAACAACATTTTCTTTCATAAAGAATAAAAAATGCTTTTACAAACTATGCAGCCAATCACTTGCCCATGGCATATGTGCATCAGCCTGTGGTCTGGATGCAGGTGGACCACACCAGTGGATCTTAGTGCCAAATTGCAATTTAGCCATGATGTTTTGTTCACTTCCACTGGCATAATCACTTTTTTTGACCAAAACCTCACCGAGAAAGTCTTGATTTTTTTCTGTATTTTTCCAGGGTTTCCAGATGTTAAGTGACCGGCTTGGAGTTAAAAGGCTAGAGATCCATCTGGGCTGCCATGTGTCCAGAAACCTTCTTCGTGTCCATGGTGTGTGCACAAGTCTGATGGTTTTGGAAAGCATTGCACTTCACTGTGTCAGCACAGCCCAGTTGCTGTGGGCCTCGGCGACAGGTCTCACTCCACTGTGCTGAGTGGATTTACTGCACAGCTGTACATTGGCTGCACACTGCAGGCACAGTGCACCTGGAATTCTGGGGAGCGCTGGACTTGCATGATGTGCCTGTAGCTGTTTGATTTGTCTGTTTGATTTGTAGAGTCATCATGAAATGTGTTTAGACCAGCTGAAGAGAGCACATTGGCATTCCCACCACGGTAGCTGCATGCAGACTTCCTGGATGTGTGGACATATATTTTATCTTGAGAAATCCCAGATGAAAATGCATCAACCCAGGCTTAAGGGATGGCATGAAGAATCATGATTTTATTTGTTGCTGCATAAATAAGCCAAGTGATGTGTGAATAGAAAAGGAATTGTTTCTCCATACTCCATAGAGGACCTGAGAAAAAATGGTACAAACACCTGTAGGCCTGAGAGATTCAGTTTTAAAATTATAAAAATTCAGAAAATTCCTAGCTAAGATTCTAATTCTGTGGTTTACCAGCCCCCAAAATTCATCATACATCAACAGAAATACCTTTCTGCCCATCTTCTTTCTTGGCACTGACTGACAGACAATGTATGTTACTGCATTTCATTAGCTGCATTTTATGGTCTTTATGTAAACAACTTCCTTAGTTATGGCTGCAGAAATAGACTGGGGAGACAGACTGGCAAATGTAGCCCAACTTTTCCTCTGAGAACTTCATCTGCAGCCCTAAAATCATGCCAGCACCTGCCTGTTTTGGTGAAGTTCTCTGTAATAACCAAAACGTGTTGTTCAGGCTCTTCAGGTCCAAGTGGTAAAGTCAGCATAGGAAGGTAGCACGGGAAGCCTTAGTGCTGTCTTTCAAGTCTTTATGGCTTTTACTTTTCAGATATGATTTCAAATGGAGTTCCAGGTGTCTCCTAGACACTGGAAAGCAAAAAGGTACTTTATTTCCCACTTATTTTCTGATAAATTACCCACTCTGTCTCTTGCAGACAAAAGATTGAGATTATGCCATTTTGGTTCATGTCTGCAAGTTCCAATTGAATATTTAGTGATGATAAACATGTTCAGGTGATGATGAATATGTCAAGAGGATGATTAAAAAAAATGTCATTCTTTCCTATCTTTCAGCAAGAAAAGTAGGCATAGAACAGTACAGATATTAACTAGAAGTCATCTCATATAGAAGTATATGAGAGACTCTTTGAGCAGAATCCATGAATGCAGAAAGGAAGGGTCAGGTTTCTCTAGGGAGAGGTCCTGGCAGTTTAATGAGAGATCCTGGCTTAGCTAAGAAAGGAATTAAGTCAGGGAATACAAATGTTTGAGTTAAATTCCTGCAAGAAAATACATGGGTGCTATATTCTGAAGGGGGAGGTGTGTCTCTCAGCATCTTAATAAGCTCCATGTTCTTTTGTGTTGTTCATAGGTAAAATAATTAATTGTGTGGTGATAAGCACAGAGCAAACCTTCTATTTGTGGTGACTGTTAAAGTGTAATCTAGAAAGATTCCACCTTTGGGGAGCTGCCTAGAGGGTGCCCTGCAGGACACCTGAGGAGCTGGTGGGCTGTCGTGGGTGCATAAATGGCTTGCTCATCATTCTCCGTCTGTTTATCTGTCATTCTCCTGCCCTTTGGGAGAACAGAATTGTCTGAGGCTTAAAAACCATGTCCAAAAGTCTTGGTTAAGACATGCTACAGAGATGCAAAAAGCTTACTGTCGAATCATTTCTGAGGTGACCAAGATTCTAAATTATTTGTTTGCCTGTACCAAAGATGGGCAGGTCACTGCTTTTGAATGGTAAGGGTATGCTTGGCACAGGTTGATCCCATGTCCAGCATACATTTTTACTCCTTCCCTCCCTTTCCATTATTTGCTAAAATCTGCCTCAGTGGCAAGTTTTAGGAAAAATTCTGGTTTTCACATGCTCAACAGAGACTCACTTGAAGTTATCAATTTGGACCCCAAATGATGTATCTGTTCAGAGCCAGATCCAGTGCAGGGAGATTCAGGACCATCCTGGTGATGGAAGAGCACTGCCATGTCTGAGACCACAAGGCTTGGCCTCACAATGTTCCTGAATCCTGCTGAGCCCAGGCAGTACAGATGTTGCTACCTGAACTGAATTGAAAGAGAAGAGAAAAGAATTTAGGAGAGGGAGATGAATGGGATGAAGGTGAGACATGAGGGATAGAAAGAGTAGAAAATAAGTGAGGACGAGGACTGGAAATGCATAACAAAGAGAGCGGACATTGGGAACTAAGAATGGCTGAGCAACGAGATGAGGAGTGGGAACAGAGAAATGGGGATGGGGCTGGCAGGATGAGGAGACTGAGACTTCAGTGAACTGACAAATGATATGACAGGCCTGGAACAGGACAGTTTTGAGGGGAAAGAACAGAAGAGCTCAGGTGCGGAATAGTTGTGAAGGAGAGTACATGCGAGCTTAGTCACCAGACTGTGTCTCCTCCTTCAGGCTGTTCTTCAGATGGGGGGTGGCAGCCTGAACCACTGCCAGTGACTCAGACACCGCCAGTGGTGGGGGAACCACCCCGGCACAGCATTCATCTTCCTTTTCTAAAAACAAACTTGCAAATCTCCCCCTGGAATTTAAATATGTAAATGTCTTCTTCTAAAAGATTGTCGCTGAGGTTGCAGAATTAGTCACTCAAAAACCAGGCCTGGCTGAGCAGTTTTGGTTCACTTTATTTGGAGATGGGCACATGAGTAAATCAAAAGCATCTCCGTGTTTGGGCAGCTCTTACTCTGACCTTTCCTGATCTCTGTGGTTTTGCTTTTGTTTTTTTCCTGAGAAAACTCTCCAGAAACTTTTACAAATAAAGACTTGGGTTTTGTTTCCTGTTTTTTCCCCCAAGACTTTGGATGGCAAAAAAAAAAAAAAGAAGATATTTTTAATACAAGATGTGTTTTTCTCAAAAGGAATAGAGCAGGAATTGTTAGCGTAGCACTGAAGGCAATACTATTATTGCTTAACTTTAATCCTTAAAACTGTATCAAAATGAACAGGCAGTCTTAATTCTGCCATTCCCTATTCAGTGTGCTTGATTGCTGCCTTTACAAAATGTTTTTAGCACAGTTTTGTGTAGGTGACTGCGTGTGTGTAAGAGAAAGATATGTCATCTTTTTTCATTAGCCCACTCATCCATACACTGGGATGAAAACCCAGCGTGTTTGTCTGTGTACAAGTATGTCTGTTTGCATAAATTAGAGGTTTTGCATCTAAATCAAGCAATGATGTGTTCCTTCAGCAGACAGAGCTGCCTTTCTCCCCCAGGGCTGTTGAGCCTGTTCCTTGTTCTGAACTGTGTAGCTGAGAGGCAGCAGTGGTGCTTCGAGCCCTCTTATCCATGAAATGTACTTGTTAGCATCCCAGAACAAAGCTATGGAGCCAAAGATATGGAGCCAAACCCAACTTCAGTCCTGGCTACATGGAATCTGTCCATTGACCTTAATAGTACCGTGATCAGGCCCAGCTATAAATAGTTCAAAAAGAGATAATGTAGATGCTTATTTTGTTTCCCTTTGGACTCTTTTATATGTTACACTTATCCACGTTTTCTCAGCATCACGTTCACCCTCCAGTTGGCAGGTACCTTTATTTAACTTTTACCTGCCAGCTTTGCAGTCATCCTGTCTTTGTGTTGGCCTGTGTGTTGGAAGGCTGAAACAAGACCCTGGGTGCTTGCAGGGGAGATCTTTTCCTCTTGCTTTCCAGCCTTCTTTCTCTCTTTACCAGTCATCTGTGGTCTGGGCTGCCTGTGAGAGCTGCGCTTTGCTTTGAAGCTGCAGCTTTTCACTGATGTTAGAGGAGCATTGTTTTGTGAAGGGGGTAGAACAAGGCACAGTTAAGGATGAAACATTCCTATTTCTAGGGATTGAAATTTGAGAAAAAGTGCTCAAGAAGTCAGGATTGGAGGAGTGTGTTTTCAGCATGCAGTTTTTTGGTAGCTGTGCAGCCTTAGGACACATGCACGAGACGAAAAGCCACAGAGTGTCAGGGCTCAGCTCTGAGGATGCCAAAACTCGTGCTTTGGTGGTTTCAGAGACATCAGTGCCCCCTTCCTGTCCTTGGGGATGTGGAGGCAGCAAGGCCAGGCAGCCTCAACACTAAGCCCCCATATCCAACTCTGACTTCCAGAGTGGTAGAGCTGCAGCTTGGTTTGTGCAAGGGTGAGTTGAGCAAAGGAAGTTGGAGGCTCCTATTTAAAGGGGCTCTTCGCCTCAGACAAGCAACAACAGCCTGTTTTCATGGGGTTTGGCCATGCCTGTTACAGCACCTGTGACTTCCAGGCAAATTCCCATCCCAGCATTCAGCAGCCTGCCCTAGGGATAATCCTTGCAGCTGTCTTCAGTGAAGTTAAAGAGCGCCCCTCTGCCCCAGAAGTAAATGTTCCCCAAGCACTTCTGCTGAATTACTCTAGGCTTGGAAAAGTGAAGTTTTAAACTTCTTGGGCTGCAGCTGCTTCTGCAAACTGTGTCAGTCAGCCAAGCTTCATAGCATTAGACTTCTTGGCTCGGTATCACCCTTTATAAAATATATATTTTCTTGATAGGTCAAGCACCAACAATTCTCTTGGTTCCATAAAGAACATGAAAGAAGGGAGTTTGATGCCCCAGGGAGCTTGCAGTGTGCGGTGTTTTAAGGGAAAGGTCCTCACTTCATGCAGTGCTTTGTATTATTGTTCTTGAATATCCTGTTTCACATTATTTATGGCTGCAGATTTTTTTTTTATTGTCTCTTTCCCAGGCAATAAAACACATTGCTGTAACACAGACATAAATCAAAAGAAGAAGGATCTCTTCACTATAAGTCTGTTTTGGCCCTGATGATGAACTTCATGGTGGCCTCTGGCTCTCCCAGCATGGGGCAAACCAGGAGTCCAGACCTGCACACCATGGGGAGCACAGCTTTGGCCCCATGCACTGTGGCTCATTCCTGTTTCTGATCAGCCTGTCATCGACTTCAACATAGAGGAAGGTACACTGTTACTTTCTGAGCAAGACTTCAAGGTAGGCATGTGTGAATTGGATTGAAAATAAGAGACACAGTGGGGTCTGGCTCTCCTGTGCAGTTGTATCGACTTCAAGAGCACTTATCCTGATCGTCGCCTGTGCACAAACAGACTTTGGTCCCACATGCAGGCTCTTGACTTGCACAATACAAGGAAAAGTGATGCCAGAACATAAATTAAGAAGCATGAATGGGTGAAACACAAAGGAGCTTATTTTGTGCTAATAGTTTAGCAAAGGCATTCAGACACTTCTAAAGTTAGCACACTGTGCTGCCAAGAGAAACAGTGAAGCAGGAGGAAAATACCTCCCTGGATAGCTGTCTACCAGCAGATATGTCCTGTTTTTCATCCCAGACAAATACAGTGTGTCTCTGCCAAGTATACTCTTTGGTTTTCTATACCTTATGGGGGATAAATACTTCCCCCCCACCCCTCCAAAGTTAGTATAGTAATTAACGAAAAATCAAAGCTGCACCTGATAATTGTGCGGTGCTTTATCTCTAGTATAGACTTTCAATCACAGAAATTACTTTGTCTCATCAATTAGCTGGAACCTCTCTCAGCCTGTAATAGGGACTGACGAATTCACGTGTGGCTTCTGATGGCTCTTCCCAGCAGTGCTAATAGCTTTGGTTACCATTATATCTGCAAAGGTACTGCAAAGCAGAACTGTACGAGAAACACAACACGTTTGGCAAATGCGCATTTTATGAACAACAATGCTCGTCTATAATCTACTCCTCACACTAAGAACCGGGAAGTTAGCAAAAACCGTGTTTGAAGTTGTACAGCTTGATTTGGGCTTCCCTGTGTTTGTTTTACAATACAACTGCAAACTTGAGATCGTGTAATTAAAGACCTTATCAAGTGCATATACAAACATAGACTAAATAAAGGACACATTAGCAATCTTATTTCTGGCATTTCTCAGCTTGTGCGTGCCTTATGCTGCAGTTTCAATGTTCTTTCATGCAATCGAATTTTTGCACGTAACAGACAGTATTAAATGTCCCCCAAGTAAGAACACCTGTGGTTAAATAGAAAGGGGTCTCAGCTGTGCACTGCATACTGTCAATAATTACAGTAAGCGAAGAGTCTTTGCTATCTTCCTATCACGGGGACTGAAGGTTCACTGGGTGAACATGCTGAGGCTGAGCCCTGGGGCTGGAGCTGAGCCCCGTGGCTGGGAGTTGCCAGTGCTGTAGTGGTGATGCTGGGACTAACAGGGCCTCCTCTGTGACATCCCTCCCTTCCTGCCCCTGGTGGTTGAGAGCAAGGCTGATCTTGGAGCCAGGCCTGCCAGGTATGGAGGAGATGCCATCACTCACTAAACTCCTCCCCCTAGCTGCTGGAACTGGGCATCCAGCTGAGCAGCTTTTGCTTGGCTGGCTTCTTGTGGGCACCTACAGCCTTGGAGGAACATCAGCGCTTCCGAGGTGGTGGTGGATTAAGCAGCTCTTCCTCCAAGCAGCCTAGGAGCACGCAGAGAGTTAGGCACGTGCAGAGCCTCTGCAGAAACAGGGTCTGTGTTGGCAATGTGCCCCTTTTACCTTTAGTCTGGGCTTGCCATTTCAACATAAATCAGGGAAAGTTTCGGCAGTGGATTAGCTTGATATAAACCACATAGCATTCCTCCTCTGCCAACATGTCCAGTCTGTAATTTATATTCCTTTTTTTTGACATATTTCTTTTCTGAAAACAATTTGCATCATCATTCATTTTAAAGATAGATTGTTTTGCAGTGTTTGATAGATCAACCCCAGCATTTGGAAAGCTGGCATCCAGATGTACAGCTTGCAAGAAGAAATATTCTCTTGTTAAGGGAATGCTGGTGGTATGCGATCACCTTATATGGCCCGTGCTATCTTCCCTTGCAAGCTGAGAATTGATTTCTTTTGCAATGAAAATTCCTCAAAGCAATCCTTTATCACTTGTAGAAGAAGCAGAAAATGGGAAAGTACAAGCCAGTGCGTTCAGAGAGAGGAATTATTAACAGTAATGTAACTTAATGGCACGACAGCAGGGATAAATCTGGCTTGTGGACTCTGAAGTTAAGGTTTGGGAAATAGCTATCTTTGCTTAAAGATACAACCCAGGAATTAATCAGGATGAGTAATATGGTAATACATGAACAGCAGCATTTAGAAACTCCTAGGGGTTTCAAGGCTCTGTTGAACCAAGCACACATCCTAATAGACTGCCCTGCCATAGAGAGTTTACAATCTTGTGAGTCAAGGCTGATAAACAGTGGGATAAAGGAAGGATTAATATGCTCATTTTGCAAACAGGGAATCAAGCCACAGCATGATTAGAAGCTAAATTTACCAAAACTGTGAAGGCTTTGCTCTCAGATGTCGTGCTCACTGGAGGCCAGAACAGAGCCAGCAAAGTCATGACTCCTGAATGGCTACATGGAAGAAGTGCCAAAGGATTGGATCTGCTGAAAAAAGAAGTCATGGTGCACGGGAGGTGCAATTCATCCTCAGAGAAACAGTGAGAGGAGGGATGGAGGGAAGGCAGGATGGAAGGACAGAGAGATGGAGGAATAGCGACCTGTCTGAGGACACCTCAGTGCTTGTCACTGTGTTTCAGGGCTCTTATTCACCCTCTTTGCTCTCAAAAAGTTATTTATCTTAACACTCACAGTGCCAAATACTTGAGAATATTTGCTCTGGGGAGCTGAATACGGCCTAGCGGTTAAGTTTCATGTTTACTGTGTTCCTCAACAAGTCTCTGCAAACTGAAAAAATAGTTTAGGGGCAAATGGTCCACAGAGGACCATTTTCCCCATGTCACTGGGGCAGTTGACAGGTGAGTAAACCACAGCTCCCAGTCCCACCTGGTACATTTGCACCAGCAGACATAAGAGCATGGGGGTTCGGGTTCGCCTGTACAATGCAGAAACAAATATTTCCAAACGTTTGTGTCAGCATCTTATCCTCTCACATACTCCTTCCCAAAACATCACCTCTAATATTACAGTGGACTGCTGGGCATTAGTAATAAGTAAATGCAGGGATGGGTTTAGCAGAGGAGGTTAAGGATGCCATAGACACCCCACCTCCCGTCCTTATTGGAAGAGACGGGATCTGTTGTGCAACAGCAATATCCCAGTTAGCGCTGTGCCTACACTGCTGTGGAAGCTGCCACAGTGCCAGTTTTTTCACCTCTTCCCTCAGGAAATGGCTGGGGAGGTGCCAAAGCCATTCCCAGCAGCTTATCATCAGATATCAAGTTGTAAGGCCATATGTACATGGTAAAATCCTAGCCTAGAGCGATCTGTGAGCAGGTGAATCCTGCAGGCAGAAACCTGCCTCAGTTTTATCCCTGAAATCTGCCAGTATAGGCCGGGGGCTGCCCAGCCCTGCGGAACCCTCTTCACAGGAACCCTCTTCACGGGAAGCCCCCGCCACGAGGCCGCCACTTGCTTTGAAATTCAGTGCTTACTGCATGTAAAGTACATGAAAACCAGGCAGGCAGAGAGGACTAAATGCCAGAGGAAAGTGAAAATGGTTCTCAACTCAAATGTAAATCTAACTGTTCTCAGATAGTGAAGGGGATCTCTGCACAGTACTGCAGGGAAAGGCAGTAAAAACCCAGGTGTCATGGAAGGCAATTACCTACAGCAGGATCCATACGCTGGTCCTCTTTCAGGGTGATGCCTTGATGTCAGTCATATATTTTTTCTGACATCAGAAAAGGGAGGAAATTTCTCTTCCTGGCAGGAGGATCCAGTAGCCCAAATTCCTGTCTCTGGACTGAATTACTTAAGCACATTACACTGCAAAGCACTAAACCCTCCCAAAGCCCACTTTCATACATAAACAATGCTTAATATTGTGTTCTGTTGCTGTCATACCTTCCTCTGCATTTTTGCCTAGCTCTTAATTTTCTTAGATGCTGCCTTGTTTTGTTTATATTTATTATGGCACAAAACCCCCACATCTTCTTGGGAAAGAATGTTGCAAGTTTGCAGACTTCTGCATTCACCTTTTAATGTGCTTTTCTGCTCAGAAAAGATGATATACTTGAAAAGTGTAAATTGAAAAATTTTTATGCTTACAGAAGGAAATGTATTTTCAAAATAGATTTGTGTCTCTTTCAAAACCTTTGAGGTGAGTTATTCAGTTGAGATTGAAGTGCATTATATCTTACCATCAATAAATATGTCTTTTTAAATGAGAAGCAGGGCCATGTTTTCTTAAAGCTGTGTTTTCACATTGCTTTGTTTTGTAGTTGAAAGTTACTTCTGAGGCTGCTCCAGGTTTAAAATTTGCTTGTTTCTTAAGTAGAATTGAATAACGTAATTTTGGCTTTTCAGCTTGCAGAGAAAGCATTTATATACTTGTTGAATATTTTCACTGGTCTGGAAACAGAGGGACTTTAATTAGGCTCTGTAGAGCAGACAATCATGAATGAAAATTAAAAACCCTCTTGTTTTACATGTCGAGTTCTGACACCAAATGGAAGAACAACAAAGCTCCTCTGTGCGTCTCCCCACAGGTCGCTTCTTAGGGTCTGCTCTTCTGTTGTGTCTGTGTGCACACATTTCTGTGCGTCATCCACTCTTTCATTTTCCCCACTATCCTTTTTTCTGGGTTGAAATGCCAGCTGTGATGAGCAGAGATGCTCCCATTGTCTAGTGTAAGTCAGTGCCTGGGGAAGTGCAGGAGATGGGAAGATATCTGACTGCATCTCTTTCCCCTTTGATTAGAGCAGCTAATCAGGCAAATGAAAGGAATTCAGATGAAGAAAGTAATGGAAGCCCTGTTCCTCCAAGGCACTTCTCTGCTCACAGCAAAGGGAAAGGAAGGGATTGTGACTGTAGATACATCTAAGGTTGGTGGTCTCTTGCTGATGCTCTCCCTCTAATCCCCGCAGGTTTTGTGTTATGGTTGGTGTGCCAGCAGTGTCTCTAACATACTGGAGGTGTCTGCAAGGTGTTTTTGAATGTAGGTGCCATTCAAGGAGGGTGTGATTTGTCAGCAAGAAAATACGAATGTTACAGTAGAGCAGACCATGGGGCTGTTGCAGGTGTCATTGGCAGTGAGTAAAGAGGCTGGATGGTGAAGTGACAGAGAAAAACATTTTCCCTTCTCAGCCTCATTTTTTTAAAGGTAAGCCCAGGAAAAAACAAATCCCGGTGTCCAGGGGACTTTAGCTGCATCAACACTAGTGAATCAAGCCCTGCCAGAGCCTGGCCTCTACCTTGAGTCAGGCTGGTTTGGCTGCCCTAGTCTATGCTATGGAACTTTTCTCACCTCCAGATCTGTGTGGTTCTATCCAGACTACTTTTGGGAATGTTCCATATTTTTTGTTATCTTGTGGGCAGTGTGTGGGAGAGAGCACTAGTGCATCTAGGCCAAAAGCCTGCTAATGGAAAATTGAATTCCCATGCCCAGTCTGATGCTCTGGTATTTTTACTTCACTAGAATGCTGCATCTCATACCCCCACGTGTTCACACGCAGCTGCAATGGGCAGGGCACGTCTCCAGGATGAAGGACCACCGCCTCCCTAAGATCCTGCTCTATGGTGAACTTGCCACCAGCTGCCGCATGAGAGGAGCCCCAAAGAAAAGATACAAGGACTCCCTGAAACAACATCTCAGCCTTGGCCATATTGATCACCATAACTGGTCTACTCTGGCCTCAAATCGGGAGGCCTGGAGACACACCATCTATAACGCAGCTGTCTCCTTCGAGAACACACGCAGGATCACTCTCGAGGAAAAAAGGCAACGCAGAAAGAACCGTGTATTGCAGAATACACCATCTAAGGAGTCTTTCTGTTGTGCCTTTTGCAATCGGATATGTCTGTCACGTATTGGCCTCATAAGCCACCAGCGCACCTGTAGCAAATGTGGATAGAGCCTTCCCAAATCTTCGTTCGCGAAGCCTAGCCATGATGATGATCACATCCTTTAAAAAGAATATGTTTTATTTTGAATGCACATCAAGCAAGTGTGTTGAGATGGACTAGAAACCTTTCCAAAGCACACTCCTGGGCTTTCGTGGTGGTGAACGCTGCAATCCCACAACACAACTACCAGCTCTCTATGCAGACAGCAGGGATACCTTAAAATGAGCTTTCCCTGTCTCTTCTCACTGCATGGAGATCCTGCTGTTTGGTAGTTAATAGAAAGAACTGTGATGGCTCCTTTTGCACTTGGAGCAAGGCTAGACCATGACCTGGTGTAACATTTGTATGAGAGTCCCCTATTACTGTCTGTCCCTGTTCTGGAATCTGTGCTTTTGGCATCACCCCCGTTGGACTATTTTAGTGAGAGCCCTTAGCCATCTTCCTGGTAATATCCCTGGTCTCTGGGTGGTTTGGCTCTCTGACTCTGCTAGGTGACCTAGCAGGAGGTGTGCTCCACAAAGTGCAGTGATATTACTTAAAAAGGGAAAGAGAAGAAAACCTGATGTACCAACTCACTCCTCTTTAACAGAAAAAGAATGAGGAAGATGAAAGGGGTACATGGCAAATTTCTATTTCTATTCTGTGTGTGGATGGTGCTATTTAAACATAAGCGAGATGACCTGACAATTATAGGAATGATATTTATTCAGATATACCTGAAGCTTCATTACTGTCTAGGATGTCCTTTGTGAGAGATTTCTAAGATCAGTTCCTGGTGATAGACAGTGTTTGTGCACCGAGAGGCTGATAGAGAAAATGAATATTATCTCTTGCTAACAGGAAGGATATTTGCTCCCTGCTAGTGACTTGATGCTCTATGTGTTGTTCAAAGGCTGGGTTAATATTATGGGTTTGCTTTTCAGTTCCCACAGGTGGATGGCATTTGAGAGGCAACAATAGAAGGTGTTACACAGCCTCACATGGGATGGACCAGTCAGGATAGGGTGTGATGAACAGACTAGGAAATCACAGTTTCCTAAATCATTTTGTCAGTTCTACTTTTTTTTTAGTAACAAAACAGAACAAACTGTGCTCCTTGCCCCAGAGGAAATGGGAACTTTTAAAGTGAAACTTTTTCATCCCATATGGCATCCAGTTGCCTGTTAGAGCCAGGCAGTAGCCTTTACAGTTCTTATTTTTTTTCCCCAGGAATTTGCCTCATAGTAACCAATGCTGGGCAAAGGTTCCTTGGCAGCATCTCAGGGACTTCAGGCTTGGCTCAGGGGGCCAGCAAGAGGTCATTCCCCTGGGCTTGCCTGGAGGCAGCCACACAGTTTGGGAGGTCAGGAGAGTTTAATAATGTGGTCGAGGCCAGGCTGTGCCATTTGGTCTCCGGACGGGTCACGGATGCACCTGGAGCTCAGGGTGTGTGTGTGGGTACACAGCAGCACAGGACAGGATATATTAGACAAAATGGTTGAGGCAGAAACAGATTAGTTAAAACTGTGCTTGGAGTCCAGATGGTTAGGACCCTTGCATCTAATCTACAATGTTATTCACTTATTTATAGTGAAACCAGAACAGGAGAAATTCCCCTGAGGAATCCTGAGCCGTGGCCTTGGCTGACATCACTTAATGTGCATCAGCAGAACATGGCCAGGTTCAGCCTCAGCAGCGAGGACTTAAAATACCCAGGAGAAATGGAAACTCAGCACTGCAAACCACTAAGTAACCTTGTGAAATGGTGACACAGGCACAAGTCTGGCTCTGCTCCAGGAAAATCCTCTTTCACCTTTCTAATTAGTGGGGGTCTCATCAGGGGGAGCAGGAGATTCATGGCCATTTTAACCGATGTGCTTTCTGTAATTTACTGTTCTCATTACAGAACACGAGATGATTTTTCATAGCAGGTCTGGAGGGAACTGGAACTGTGCAAGCATTGTCCAGCCTCTTGTGTCACAGCCTATTTAATGCCTAAGCTGATTAAATGCCTACCTTTTTACAGATCACGTCTCACAAAGGGCCTGAGGGTGCTATGAAAAATAGAGGGAAAATGTCATAAAGGTGGTGAATCTGAAGTATAAAATCTGAATGTTGACTTCTAAAGATTTGAAATCTATACAAAACAGGATCTGGAGAAGATCTTCAGCTCCCTCACCTATAAAGAAGCTTCAGTTTTTCTTGGTGCTGTAAAAGCCTGGGTATCAAAAATGAGGAAAGGTTTTGCTAAATGCATTGACATCCAGAACATTTAGGTACTGAAATGGGTAAGGGACCTCTTAGTATCTTTTTGCGTTGGCTCTCCTCTATTATCTGATACAGAATCTAAGTGCTGGGAGACAACTCAGGCTGGCAGGTGATGGTACTCCTAGGTCTCTCTCCATGTCTTTCCAAGTGCTGCTCTTTACTCCTAGAGAAGTCACAGATCATTTCTGGCTGCCAGCCCTCTTCCTTCTCTTTCCTTTGCAAATGGAAATTGGCTTCATCTTCCCCTGCAGCCACAGCTGATGCCACAGAGCTGGGTTATCTTTGGAAACATCCCTTCAGAAATGTCCTCTTGAAATAGTGTCTGCACTCCAGGTCATGACCTGGCTACCCTCCTCACCCTTGGGAACACTGGGGTAAGGGATGTTGCTGAAGATAATGCTGTAAAAAATAAATTGACAAGGATATATGTATAAACTGTTCACCCATTTTGAATTTCTACCTATCTCAGTAAGGAAGAGAAATACACCATGCAAGCTGTGTCCTTAGACCACACGAGACCAAGACGCTCATACTCTGAATTTCAAATATGAGCACTTGTAAGGAATTGACCTTGCAAACCTTGGCAATGCCCTGAAACAAAAGGGTTTATATTGCTTTTAAAATTGTATTCTCAGATCCATTTTTCCCATTATCCATATAAATGTCTAATCCTCTTTTGAATTGCTCTAAGCTCTTGGCACTGGTACTGTCTTGTGAAGTAGATTCCAACACTGTAATATTTTTTGAGACTTTTTTTGACAATGTATATTTTCTGGCCTGCAATTTCATTGAATACCCTCTCTTTCTTGTATTAGGAGAGGAAAATTAACTGCCCTTTTCAGCATTTTACCCTTGTATTATTTTGTTTACTTTGACTGCTTGTCTTCTAATCACCCTTTCTCTGAGATAAGAGGTGTCTCCATCTTCATGTCTTTTCTTCTCTGGAGATTGCAGTGTGCCCCTGAACACACCCTGTGTCTTGCTCCAGTGGGATCGAGGCAGGGGCTATGAGCAGATAATAATATGATGAGCTTATTTTATGAACACATTCAAGGAGGGCATAAATGTGAGAATATTAAATCACCCTATGAACAATAAGAAAATAGAAAAATGCCTGAATTAATTGAGTAAATTATTCCCTATGAATTACTTGCCCTGTTCTGTCACTAGTATTTTAGTGTAATGGTGACCAGCTAATTAAAAACTGTAGAAGCAAATTTATCATCGTGAATACAAAGAAACATTGTGCTCAGGCTATTTGAAGGCTGAACTTGCAATTTGCCTTGGTTTATCCATACTGATGTGATGTATTTGATCACTGATAGTCGTAACAAAGATTTGAATAAAAAATAGTCACTGTTAATAACACCACCGACTTTATCCCAAATGTTCTTTTCTTGATGTGTTTTGTGTAAGGAGGAAGAATGGATAATCCCTGAAAGGGGGGGATTATTCAGTTTTTCGTCTTAAAGTTTCAAAGAGCATTTCAAATCCCAGAATTATTTATGTAATGTTTCTGAAAATGAAAACCTTTGAAATACCCTTGCAATCACTTAAAAGCATAGCTTGGAAGATCTGCAGAGGCAGGGGCTGTTCTCCATGTGGGATGAGAGCCAGCCCTGTTGATCTGATTTTATATCATAATAGGCAGGATTATTGATCCTGCATTTTCGTGGCAGATGCTCTGTTCTGTGCACAGCTCTCTCCCAGCCTCACTCAGCCTCTCTTTTGCATTTGTGACCTTTCATGGGCTTTTTCCTTTTCAAAGAATGTATAACCAGTGACGATGCTGGCAAGTGGCCCAGACATCAACTTTTACTTTGTGGACACCTGAAACCTCTTGTGTTGTGCTTGGGAAATTGCAATAGCCTCTCTGACAGCTTTCCTCCTTGCTTGCTTTCCATGACCGTCCTAGATGGGTTTCTCAAATACACTGGGGTTTTTTACATCTTAGAAAAATATCTATACAAGTAATCTTCTGTGCACAATAAAAGCTGATGGCTTTTTATATTGAAAATGTTTCATGAGCTGAGATTTTCTATATCTTCCCAGAAATGTAATTAAATTAAATTTTGGGCAATTAATTTATAACTCCCCAAAAAGTCAGAGAGAACCTTTTTAATGCTCCACATGTCACTGTAGCTTGTGTCTGGCTGGGACTGCTCTGGCTGGAAGGCCGGAGCTGACAAACCTCAGGGGGCGTTGGCAGGATGGGAAGGTCAAGAAGAGGTTTCCAAATATGGATTCCCACTCAGGTGGCTGTCTGGGCATGGACAGCAGGGATGGAGGGTAGTCTGGCACTGGTCTCTCCTTCCTGTAACATGTCCTGAGCCTCTCCAGAGGCTGGAGAGAGACTTCACTCAAGCAGATCTTGTCCGTGAATCAGCATGAATGGGGCCTGCTGAGGTATTTTCCCTCTCCTGAGTCATGAAGCAGTACAGTATTCTTCTCACCTTCTCAAACCTCACCTGCAGAGTGAGGGGATCAACAAGTTTGTAGGGACAGCTTGACATGGGTGGTGGGGTCTGGGAGCAGCACTGATGCTGCACAGCACCCAGAGTTCTGCTTTCTTACGCAGCTGCGCACTGAGGATTTGTACAAAATACCTAAGCATTAACTACATTTTTATGTGCAGAAAAAGAAATGTCAGTCTGCAGTTTCTGAGCATAAGCCAGAACACTGTGCCTGAAAGCTGCATTGTCTCCATTTACAGGACATTTTGATCATTCCAAAAGAAAAAATTATCACAGTGATTGGGCTGGGTCTATTTGCAGGACAAATGCATGATGCAAAAAGGGCACCAAATAGGTGAAATTTGGTCTATGCTGTCCTAACCTGAGAACAACTGCTAATATAAGGAGTCAGAAATTTGATTAGTAGCAGATTATCATTTTAGACTAAGTATTATAATAAGTCTAAAAACTGACAAGCTGATTTCTCACAATATTCAATAATTCAATTCCTGGTTTCATCCCATAATGTCCAAGAGGAAGATTAATAACCCATTTAAGGCAAATGTCAATGAACAAGACTGGATTTGTGCTGGATTTGCAGCTTTGTTCCTCTGCAGCTCTTGTTCCTCTTGCTATCACCCAGAGCTGGTTACAAAACACATAAAATGTGAGAACAGGAAAACATAAACCCATAAATCATCTATCAGAAAAGTCCTCAAGGTGGATATTTTAAAAGAGAAATTATGCCTTATTCATATGAGACAAGAGTAAGCAGAAAACCTCTCAATCAACAGCCTGAACAAGTATGTAAGGGCTGGGGGGCCTGGCTGGGACTTACAGTCTGCTTCATAAGGAGGCACAAGGAGTGGGTCTTTGATGAGTGGCAGTGACATTCCTGGGGAGGCACAGAGCTAGAGCTGAGTGACTGAGCAAGGCAGGATGTGAAATACGCCTGGTGAAACACGTTGCCTGTGGTGTCATATTGCATGGAGAAGAGGAATGTATACATAAACCATGGAAAATGATTAATTTACAGGGAGTTAGAGGCACAGAGGTTGCGTCACCAACAGCCCATCCAAATCCCCTGATCTTATCCAAGCTCTTAAGTTATTTCCTAATAATCCATATAATTAGAATTTTCAAAGAGCTGTAATTATGCCCATTAAAGTTTTAGCAAGAGCATGTTTATATATTATAAAAGAACATCAGCTCTGTATGAAGCAGATAAACATTTTAACACAAGTTGAAACTCAGAAACTTTTCTCTCCCTGTTCCAGTTGGCTGCAGAGCTCCAGCCTGCCAGGACTCCACTCAGCACAGCTGTGAACAGCCAGCAGCAGAATGCAGCTTCAGAGGAGCTTGAAGATGCTTACATTGTCCATCTGGAAAGCAAAGCCAAGGATGCCATTACTTTTCTGACAAGTAATAGCACTAGAACAGCCCAAATGCCAAAGTAGTTTCCTTCTAAGGCTGCTTTAGTTATCATAATCAATAAGAATTTAATTTTGGGGAGGAAATCATGCCATCAGTAAGCATAATCGTTCTGTGTTGTGCATATGCTGTGGAGTCCTGCCTGGTAGAAGAGCTGCATATTGTGATAGCAGTTGCAGACACAGGGGTATGGTAGCAGCCTCCACCCCTGGGCAGGGCTGGGCACACGGCTGGTGCTCCCAGTGTTGGAGCACTCCATGCCGAGCAGGACAGCAGGCAATGCCCGGGAGTGAGTGATGTAGCAACGTGACAATCTTCATTTCTCCCCAGAAATGACGGATTAACAGCTTCTTGTGTGACTCTGAGTCACACAGGGAGCCAGCAAGGCAACTGCAGGTTTTAGGAAGCTGCTCTACCTCTTCCCCTCTGCCTCCCTGTTGTTTCCTCTCTTGTCAGCTCTGTGAATCCCGTTGCTTCACAGCAGGGGTGGGGTTGAATGTGGTTATCATGATGCACATAATCAGCATTAAATTCTTCACTTATGCTCTTTTACTGCAGTGATATCTTTTCCCAAACCCAGGCTCCTGCAAGGGCCCCTGTGTAGTCCAGGTTTTGTCTATGGTGCTTCACAGTCTGCTTTCCCTGCACTCATGCCTGTTTTATTCTTAGAACAAGCTCACTGCTGATGATATCTTTGTTCCTTTTTGTCACTGTTTGAGTGTCTACTCAGAAACTTTCCACAAAGATAAAATTTTGTCTGCCTGAATAGCTCGACTGGATAGCTATGGAGATACTGAATAGCCTAGGCACAAACACAGTCTCTTATGATATGCCATTTTTTTAGTTCTACCTGTGGCTGTATTTCTTGCCTGTGCTTTGGTATAAAAACACTGCTTATTTAATAGCACTTATAAAATTCTCTGTGATCTTGCAACTGTTAAATTTCATTGTAATTCATACAAAAGTGGTGCCTGTGTGTGTAAAAGTCATCAGACTGCTCCCTGCAGCTTCCTCTCTCACTAGTGGTCTTCTACAATTTTATAACAGTAGCCTAGAGAGCTCTTGAGCAAAAGCAGAGCAACCACTTTGCAAAACCATTGAAAAATATAGACTCTTCCACCAACAGTGAGTAGTCTGAATGAGCAACGGAGTAAAGGAAGTGTGATCATTTCACATTGAGAAAAAATATCTTGTGGAGAAAATAAGTGACCTATAGGTGTGACAGGGCTGAGAAGTTATTTCTGAAACTCAGGGGAAGGAAGTGTTACCCACAGCATCCAAGGAAGAGAGCACCTGATTTCTTCTTAGCAAATGCCAAGGAAAATATTCAAACACTATAAATTAATAGTCCTATCAAGGTAGTTATCAGCATGTACAATCAGCAAGGAATGAAATGTGCATAGTAAAATCAATTAAATGTGCAGTCTGCCCATGGGAACAAAGTGGACCACAGCAGATGAACACTGTCAGGGCATGTGCAGAGTCCCATGGCACTGTGCATGGAAAGTGCACTCATCACTGTGCTGTTGGCAGAATTGGAGCTGCTTTATCCACTGAAAACCATTTCCATGTAAATCATATGGAGTTATTTATCATATTCCCTCTGGAGCTGGGGGTTGTTTGCTTAATTCCCCACGATGCCTGCAGAGGACGATTCACACCATATGCAGCAGACACCAAAATTCACAGGGCTGAGACGTTGCTGCAAAAATAGAAGCAGAGACCTGCTTTAAAATGGTTTGAAATTGCTATATTTCTCAAGCTTTGTGGTGCCATAGAGAGAAGCACAAAGGGGAAAGCAGTCTTTTATCATAAATCCCGGGTTCTCTTCGAGTCCTGTTGGGAAGGGATGGGTCACAGGCTGGATCATGGCCTTGACTGCTGGGGATGAAAAGGCATTTCTTTTCAGCAAGTATTCATTGATCTGTGTGAAAAGAGTTGGTGGAGACCAAGCTGCCTGCTCCCTCCCAAGGCCCGTCCTTTTGGAGCTGTGTGGGTGGATGCTCTGAGCACATCTGCTCGTGGGAAGCCTGTTTGCGGCCAAACAGAGGGCTCTGGTTTTCTCCAGCAGTGGAAACACAAGAGGTTCTTTAAAAAAAAAGGTCAGGGACTGCTCTGGCTTACAGGAAATGTTTCTGTCTCTTGATTGCAGAAGCAAGACCACGTCCTTGCTGGTTCAGACGTGGGATATGGACAGATTGGAGGCTGGGGAGGTGGCTTTGGTCTCCAGAGAGCAGCAGCCAGGCTATGGCAGTGCCAGACAGCTCTGTCGTATGGGCAGCTCTTCGTCAGAGGTGTCATGGCACTGGCACATGCCATCATCAGCCCCAGCCTCCCAGAACACAAAAAATACCAATCAGGCAACTCTGCTCCTTTCGTAGTTGGTTTATTTGGTTGCAGCACTTTGTGTTCTACCCTCTGCCCTGGGCTCCATGACCCGTCTGCCAGGAATTGCCCTGGCCACTGGCAAGGTAGGGATATCCACAGTGAACCCACAAGCCCCATAGGAGTCTTGCATCTATGAGTCTGTAAATGCTGCTCTTCTCTCTCCCTGTACTCTTCTGGGATTTAGCTGCACCAGGGTAAATTATATTTAGAAATCCAAATAAGAGAGGCTGTGGGGCACCCAGCCACTGTGGCAGTGTGGGAACAGTGGAAATAAAGCATCCCAGTTGTTTCCAAACCTTTCACTCCAATTTGCTCTTAGTTTTCTGCATTGTTTTGATCTTTGATGTATAAGTCTGTGTTTGTCTCAAAAGCTGCAGTCCAGTTTTAAGTTATCCAAAGAAAAATGCAGATGGTCTAAACATTGCAAACAAAGGCTGTCCAGCTAAACTCCTGGTTTTAAGGTATCCCAAAGCACTGAGTAGCAAATTAATCTCCAAATGCTTTGTGTAACGTCTTTTACCCTTCACCTCATCGCTGTCCCTTGTCCTGGGACAAAAAACAGATTTTCTTGCTTGCTTCTGGAACCATTAGAGCATTTGCTATTTTAACAGTTGTGATCTGCAAAGCTTTGCAGTCCATATTATTTCAGATGGTTCATAGGAAACCAATTTTAGCTGTGACAAAATGTTCTGAACTTGCTACAACATTTTTATTGCTCTTTGGCTCTGGATTGATTTTTTCTTATTAGCTAGAGCTGACTGTGGCTTTTTTTATCAGACAATTCTGGAAAGCAGCAAATCAGTCTGGAGCTCAGCTACACAAAGTGAAGTTGCTTTGCTTATTGATGCATGCTTTTAGACCACTTAAAGTGTTACAAGAGTCAGCAATTTAGCTGAATTGTTCTGGTTTTCAGCTTTGATTGAAATTCACAGTTTAGAACATTAGCAGAATTAATTTGCTGGAGATTCTTATCTTTACCACTTCATTTGAATGAAGTGAGGTATGTAAATGTATGTATTTTGCAAGCTGTTATCTTTACTATTTCAAAACAAGATTGATTCAGGCAAAAATTTTTAAAATCCAAACACAGGATGATTGCTGGAGGCCTTGACTGGGGAAGAGGGTTGTGATTTTGCCTAGAGTTTGTAGAGACAGCTTGATATGGTGTTTTTGCAGATCTGAGAAGGGAGATGAAGGCTATTTTGACAGAGTTGATTGTCATTTAAAAGCAGAGAGAGCAAATATGCCTGGCTGTGGGAGGCAGATAATCCTGGTTAGTATTTATAATGGAAACTCCTTAGGTGGGAAATGGCATCTGAGGAACCTGTGGGAAACAAGACATAGCTGGGAGACAAAGGTGAAGAAGATCCTGAGTTCAGACTGGGCTTGGGGGAGGCTATGGAGGGGATATTAGGCAGCTGAATATTTTGAGGTGTATATTGAATTAGATGATTGATCCACAGAAAGAAAAATTACCTGGAAAGGGGCCTGTAATCATGGAGGCAGGGAAAGCAACTGAACCAGACTTGAAGCATATGCTGATTGTGCTAGAGAAGGGAAAAGAGAAACAGAGGGAGGAGAAGGCATCAGGAGAGCAGCCAGCTCTACATGAAGAAGCAGAGGCAGCTGTGGGATACAAGAATCAGATTAGAACAAGATACCCCATCATGCAGACAGAGCTGAAACACCTTTACCCTCATCCTGATGCTCCCAGAGCCCCACTCTCCTGCTGGACCTTGGTTTAAAGTTGGTAGGAGTGCAAATGTTTGGGTCCAGGCAGGCAACAGAGAGGTCAGGTGTGAACACGATAGCCGTGAAAGGAGTGAAGCCCACGAGAGAGACCTGAACATTTCTTCGTTATATCCAATCTAAATCTACCCTCTTTCAGTTTAAAACTCTTATGTCTTCTCCTGTCACTATATATCCTCGTAAAAATTCTCTCCATCTCTTTCCTTCTCCCCTTTCTCTCCCGTACAGCTCTCTGTGTTTTCATTTGGGTATTTTTCACCCCCTGCAGAAAACATGATGGTTGTTTATTGTTAAACACTGATTTATTTTTAGTGTGGCAGTATATGTATTTATTTCTTGAGCTGAAAATGATAACATGACACAGTTTGCTTTTACAGTGGAGGCTCATGTCAGCCTGATTAATTTTCAGCATTGAATAGTTCTGCACTCAAGGCATGTGCTTATGAGATAGTTTGTCCATTTTTTCATATTAGCAAGTATTTCCTTGCTCAGAATTTATGACTGTGAAAAGAATTTTCCTACAATTCAAAGTCACTCAAAGTTTTTCCATCAAGAAGGAGATAAGTATCTAAATACACCTTCTTTAAAATACAGTTTCAAATCTTCACCGGTTGGAAAGGGGGGATCTCTAAGTAAGACATGGCAGTGATCCCACTAGGGAATGGGCTATGGCAAGCAGCACTGGGAAAAGCTTAACTTTCTTAGGCACATGGATCTGTGATGCTGTCAGCAGTATTTGTCCCCCAGTGATACCTGGGCTTGCAGTCTACCAGCAGCTGGGATGAGATGGTCAGCTCTGTTCTGCAGGGGAGATACTGAGGAAGAGCCACAGATAGCTGCAGGGCAGAGCACAGCCCCTGGCTCTCAGTGCCCTGGCAGTGCCTGTCCACCGGCTGCATCTCCACTGGCTGTGGGAACTCCAGCACAGTTCGTCATTGCCTGGTCCTCAGCACCAGCTTTCCTCTCATCTGGTAAGATTTAAGGATGAAAGCAGGATGCTTCCCTCAGCTCGTCCTTAAAAGGAAAGGAAACATTGCTGAGCAGCTTTAGTGGCCTTTGGGGTCTTCCCTTAAGAGAAACAAAGAGCACTTTGCCACCAGTTCCGCTGGAACAGGCTGCAACATCAATGCCTCCAAGGGCTGCAATATATTTAAGATAATAAAACTTGCAAAGAAAGCTTTAAAGTCCAATGCGTGGGAGTAATACAAAGGGCACCAAGCAAGACAAATAAATACATGGCTGCAAAGAGTTTGTTGTTGTACCACAAATTACGTAGGTTTCTGTGGGCATGTGGAGATGCCCTTATGGCTTCGCTCTCAGTGGTGGTTTTCCGCTGCAGGTGATAAGCATGTCACATCAATTGTCATCTGGATCTTGTTTCCTCAAAACATTTTAAAAATATTCCAAGTTACATTTCCAATTTATTCCACTGAACACCTCCAAAACCACACCAGAATAAGGGATTTAACAGCAGCACTTCACATTTAGAAGCTCTAAGGATTATGGATCTCTTCTGTAGTATGAGCAAATCCTTCTTTTCTGAACATAGAAATTAGTCTTTTATCCAAAGTTGGGCACAAGAGAAAATGAGACTCATTTTTAAATCCTGAGCATTCCACAGCTCTGATTTCTGGAAGAACCATAGGCTGTTGAATACATTTGAAGATCAAGTTATTTATTGCAGTGCTTACATTTTCAATTAGAAGACCAATACTAAGCATTCATTTCCAAAAACGATTGCTGTAAACAATTGCCGTAAATTATTTGTCAGGAACACAAAGCACCATATGATAAATGTAAACCAGGAGAAAGACAGGGGATATGATTTCTGAGGTTGATGCCAATCATAGTAAGTTTGGCCCTGTTCTCCCAATATTTATTGTAAGTCTTAAAACTTCTACCACTGATACTATGCCATCAGGCATGAATCCCAGTTTTTTTGGAAACCCTGAGGATGTACCCTAGTGACACCATATCCATAAGGATAATAAAGAGGTTCTGTATTGAAAATTTGTCTAGAGTAGTTGATTTCTTGATTCTACAGACAGACAGAAAAGTAGGGAGAAAAATTAGCTGTCAGTCAAACCCACTGTGATCTGCAGCTTTGTAGGAGTTTCTCTCTGGATCCAAAGACCTTCTGAAAAATAGTGTTTGATTTCAGCTAAACCATCAGACTTACGCCTGCTATGAAATACCTCATTTTTGGTCTGTGTGGGAAAAAGAAATAGAGTAGGAACACAAGTGTAAAAGGCGGGGCAATGTTTGTCCCTTTTTGCAGTACAGTTTAGGTTTTCCAGGCTTTTCCCAAAGTAAAGGTAAATCAAGTAAAAAATGCCTTTCTTCTCTTTGATTGTGTGTGGACCTGTGTTCAGGAAAAGGCTGTAACTCAGGAATTTGTTGGGCCTCGTAGTGGGGTGTGCAACAGTCCTTGCCGCTGAAGCTGCCTCAGTAAATCCCTTGGGAAGAGAAGACCCAGGCATCCCAGAAGCCCAGGTTCCAGCTTCATGCAGCTTACCTGACACCATGCCCAAGGAGAGGCATGAGCTGACATTGCTTCCCAACATCCAAACTCCGTGTCCTGAAATGTCACCCCGGCAACTGGTTAGTGCTGCGCTGTGGAAATCCACCTGCACCATGTCAGAAGAGCACAGGATTGCTGCTATACATGCTTGAGCTTCAAATAGAGAATGGAAGAAAGAGGAGAGGAGAGATTCGGAGAGGGGAGGGGAGGAGAGATAATGGTTTGGGTTGGAAGAGACCTTCAAAGGCCATCTTGTGCAGGCCCCACCCTTGTAAAAAACTTTTTCCTCCCTTGAAGCAGCCCAGAATACCTACCATGTTTCTGCTTAAAAGTGCTGTTTGGTGGGAAGTAAACTCGAAATAGAAATTTGCAAAAGAGAAATATTGTAAAAGTTGTATTTTCCAGAATGAACATGTAGTTATTCAAGTGCTTTACTGGCTACTTGTAGCAGAAGAATTCTCATTGATTAAAATGGAGTTAAGTAGTGTTTAAATACTACTGTGTTATCATGCATACTATGTGCTATATACTGTGATAATTTTATCAGCCAATGTGTAACTTCTTCAGGGATCAAGTCTGGTAAGTAATTAATTCTAATTAGTGTGCATGCATTGCTGCTCTCTGTTGGGTTCTGTGGGAACTGCCTAGTTATGAATAATTTGGATGGGACTGGTTAAATGCAGGTAGGATGGATTGAAAAATAAAGGCTTGTTTCTGTCAAAGTTTTGTACTTTCAGAAGTTTTGTTTGGAATTTATTCAAACCAAATTGAAGGGTCAGTAGTGTCTGAGTGTTGTCAACATCCTTTTGGGCGCATTTCCAGCAATAATTTTTAGAAATGTGATTGCATAAATGAATATTTGAGGGTCTTGGAAGGAGATCAGGAGCTGAGATGGGAAGACTTGAGCTGGTAACCCAGTGACAAGAAAAAAAGAAACAAAGTCCCCAAGTCCCACATGGCATTGGAGGGGCTGTGCATGGGAACCAAAGCTTCGGAGGGGACACTTGCTCTGTCTTTGAGACATATCTTCACTGCTTTTTGAACTTTGGACACATACTTCAGACACACAGCCCCTTGTCTTTGAAGAATCATGCTCTGGAGAGGGGAGATGACTGTTAGGAAATGGCTGAAACAATTTCTTACACGGAAGACAGCCTGAAATATATTTCAGACTGCATTCTCCAGAAGGCTTTTGTTGTCCCCTTCTTCCTGCTGTCTCAGGCCTGTGCTGAATGATGTCTGTACATCTTAATACAGTCACAGAGTGACCACATCCACTGCAAATGTTGCCCGACCCTGGTTTGCAAAAGGTCAGTAATATATTTTTACACACTTAATAGAAAGTATAAAGGTAAAGCACAGAGTTCCACAGATAACTAATTTTACAGAAGAGATTTTCCGAGAGCTCAGCCATTACTATGTAAGTGTTTTTTTCCCCAAGAGTTTTCTAATTTGCATTCATATGCTGTTTATTCTGAACAGCTTAATGAGCAGGCATCCCTGGGCAACACACTACAGTCACACTCCTATTCTTTCAGGGATCACCCGTTCAATACTAAATCTTTACTAAGCAGATCCATCCAGAGATTACACATCCCTTACAGTAAAATGAATTAGACTCTGCTGAATATGTTGGAGATTGCTAAGGCTGAAACAATGGATGTTGGAGCTTTCTTTTCTCTCCTCCCTCTCTAGAACACTTTTTTCCTTTTTTTTTTCAGATATTTATTTTTAAGCCCAAAAATCTAAAAATGGATTCATATGCTGAGAAGGAGGCTTTATTAAATAACCTTGTGGGCTAAAGTAATTCCAGTTTTATGGGGAGAGAGGCAAAGAAGGGGTAGAATAATCCTAAAATAGCAAGCATCAAAGAGGGGAGTGTGAGAAGCTATGAGCGACTTCCTCTCTAAGAACAAATTCAGGATAGATTTTTCTGGGAAAAAAAAACATGTAACTTTGTCTGATGATTATTTTAGTGTAAATACAGCAGCATGTTTTACAACTGAGTGGGAGACTTGCATTAGAATTTATACTCCTCCTTTATGCTCCTGAAGTAATGTCATCGCGATTCCTACAAACCAGCAGTTTATGTATTAAATATTTATGCCTTCTTTTTGCCTTTGGGTTTTTTCTTTTCTGTAGTGCCCAGTTTTTGCTAGAGATATTTAAACGGTGTGGAGTAATGGAAATGGAATAAGGTCCAAGGGACAAGGTAGAGAGGAAAGCAGGAAGAGAGAAGAAACAGAGGTGGAGATTTGGAGGAGGTAGGAGCAGTGTGGGATTCACTCACACATATGAATGCAGAAGAAGATCCAGATGCAGAGTGTGAGTCAAGAGGATCCTTTGGTCCAAGTGTACCCAGGGGTCTGTGGTAGGTTAGCAACAACACTGTGCAAGCCCACTTAACAGCGGTTGTAGCATCTGCAGATGTAGGGAGACTGGAGAGTGTGGCAGCTGAGGGGGCCAGCTGTTGAAGATGAGCTCTTCTGCAGCTGTCCACCTCATCTCAGGCTGCAATGGCTTCCTTGTGTTGTGGTGCTCAGTAGATCAGTGGGCTCCAGGCTCCTTGCTCATGTACAAGACCAGTAAGACCATGAAAACATCGAACGATGCAGATGTCTTTGAATTCCCTGGTGACACTGTGTGCACTGTGCAGCTGACTTCATCAGGAGGCATCTTTTGATGTTCATACAGAACTGAGCTTGACTTTAAATAAGGCTGTGATGGGCCTATCAGGAGCGAAGGAGCACCACTGTATCTCTTTAGAGGTGCAAGGTAACAGAGTGTTGCATCAGTTTCAGGTTTAAATCCCACATTTTCCCTAGTTTTCTCACCAAGTGGAGGCATTGGTTCTTGCCCTGGGTGTTGTTTGGATAAGAGTTCTTTTCCCATTCTGTTCTGCATTTCTCAGTGTTTGTGTTTCCTAATCTGCTTATGGACAGCTGCATATTTTTCCTTGTGAAATGCAGCTTGATGCCAGCATGCAGCATTAGTACCCAAACCATGTGCTCCCAAGAGCAGGCAGGGGGAGGGGAGGCACTACAGATCCCATAAATGCATGTGGATGAGGACAGTTAACTGCTGAATGAACTTCAAAGGGCATGTGTGGACTCTTTGCTGCCTGAAACATTCAAAGCAAGTCTAGACAGCCTTCTAAGGGATGTCTCTGAGACCAGCAACTTTCCATCCATGATGAGCAGGTATCTTTGTTGTGCAAGATATGACACTGTTTATATCCTAGTAAAAAAAACTTAGGCCTGAGGCTATGAGGAGTGCGGGGAAGTGTTGTTTCTTCCAGTGTCTGCTGTTGTGTAGCCCAGGGACAGGGGAAGCTGGAGACCACTGCCATGGTTCGCTAGCAGGTTTGGGGTGTGATGTGTTGAACTGCTGTTGCTCACAAGAGTTTTAGACAAGATGTTCGGTAGTTTGCCTCAGCCTTTAAATCTAAGGATAAATAACTGAGTCCATTGAAACCAATGGGAGTTTTGCTCTGGATTTGGCAGGAGCCAGCATTTCACCCTTTTACATCTGCCCCTCTGGCTCTCCTGTGGACTTGTGAGGAGCATGAAGAGTCTGTGGTCCCTTTTGTTAGACAAAATGACCAGTGAGTGCTGATACCCATGAGACACACTGGTTCTTCTTGGCTTGAAGTCCTTTATGCTGCAGAGACATCTTCACCATTGTGCCAGTAAGCACAGGGCAGGTGCAAACATTCTCAGCAGAGTGAGATCAAGCAGGTCCCTGCTGGCCTGGCTTCATCTTTTGCAAAACAAAAGCACTTGCACAATGCCAGACTTTCCACAGGCATGAAATATTGACTAGTCTTTTATCTTTTATAATGGCAGGAGGATTTATATGTACTTTTTATTCTCTTATCCAGACATTGTCACACCTTTGACCTTCCTGTTTGGTAGACTCGTTCCCTATAGAGACAGCTTGGTGGCTTTGTTTCAACACTTGTCAAACAGGGAATTGCGTTTCATGACGGTGAATGGTGTTTCTTTCTGTTTACAAATATGTCCCTTTCTTCTTGGAAGCTGTGCACTGCACAGCCCCGGGGCCGTGCTTCCTGGCAAACCATCTGGAGTGTCCATTACTCACTCGCAAGGAAATCGACTCAGCTTGAGTTCTCGTTTCTCAGAGTCAGGACACAGTGCCTGTAATGAGACAGAAATTAAACAAAGCTTGCATTTTTCCCTATGCAGAGTGTGACATTTGCTGTTTCCCAGTGCGGTCTTACCCTTCCCTGGAACATATGCAGGACACTGCAGTTATTTATTTCAATATAGGACTGTTTGGTAAGATAGACAGGAGGGAAAGCAAATGGGTTACTGTTAAAGGTGGGGAAGAGAAAGTCTTCAGGTTGGGTAAGACTGGTGTAAGTACAATGCCAACACCTATTAATCCCAAGTAAAATGCAATTCTTGAGAAAACAAATAAAAAAATAAACCAAGAATCTGGAATGCAAACACTTGTCAAGAGAGTATGATGAAGTATTGAGTCCTCAAACTGATACCACTTGTCTAATCAGGTCTTAATTTCTAGATGTCACAGTTCTCTCATCTGAAAAACAAGACTTATTTGGAGGTGGATTTGAAGCCAAATCCTATTTCAGAAAACTAAGTATTGTGAGAAAGTAAAGTGAGGCTCTTTTCCAGTCTAACAGCACAGCCTGGGGGCAGAGTGAGCTCTGCCTGAGTAAGAGGGGAAGGGAGCTTTGTGTCCTTGTCACCTACTCAGAGTGGAGAGGCTGGCATCCCTCTCTGGCTGTTGAGAGGTCAGTCTTCTCTGTCCTGCTGAACCCACATTTATTGCATCGAGATATGAACATGTAAGTAAGACCATTTATTGTGTTAATAGAAATTGCTGATAATAAATCAACTGTATGTGCCACATTAGAAAGCACTCAAGTTAACAAATAAACATCAAGAATTGACCCTTAATTGAGGACCTGTGAAGATGTACCTTTCAGGGCTATTCCCCTGTGAGAATGAAGGAGGGAAAAGGCATAGCTTTGTGCACATCCATGAGCTGATGCTTGGTTGTGCTTGCAAAGCTTGTGAGAGTCCTCTTGAGACCAAAAATTCAGCTCATCTAAGGGTCAAGCTGTGGGCCCTGGGAGTATTTTCAGCTGTGCCCCTCTCTCACAGGCACAGCCTGTCCCTCTCTCTCACTTTCCTGACGTATTTACAGCAGTTAGGATTATCTAAGTGTTGTCTACCCTTTCTGACTCCTCAAGCCTCAGCATTTTCATATGATCCACACACATCTGTGCATCTTTATCTGGGCTGAAAATGAAGTTACTTGAAAAAAAACCCCACAAACCAACAAAAAAGACAAACAAACAAACAAAAAATGAACAACCATCCAACCAACACAGCCATGTGTCTGCCTCAGGGACACATACTTTTCAGTCATGGCCCAGTCAGACATGACAATGAAGTTCAGTCTAGCATGTGTCCAGCTTTATTCTGTCTGGACTAAATTCCTCAGTACATGAAGTGAGGAGTTTATATTACTATTTTAGCTGGTAGTATATTCCACAAAAAATGATCCTGTGTCCCTGTGCAATGATGTAATAGGACACTAATGCTGCTACAGCTTTTTTGGGCTTCTTTGGGATGTGTATGGCATAAAGATAGCTATTCTGCCTCAACCTGGGTGCCACTGAGTCTGGTCCAAGGAGACGAGATCTCCTGGCATGAGTGAAGTGTGAGTTCAATACTGCCAGGGTAAGGAAGTGCCTACTGACAACATATGCTTGTAGGGTTAGGGGTAGGGTCATTCTCTGGGGGATGAAAAAGATGTAAGCAGGTCTCTCAGGCAGCCTTGAAGAGCATCCTAGGTACCAGACTGTCTCATGCTGGAGCAGGGCTTTCTAAATGCTGGCTTTTTGTGAATCTTTATATAAAACAATTGATTTTTCTTTGCTCTACCAATAGTGTAATATGCTAGGGGTTATGAGTCTAAGAATTGGTGGATGAGGTATCCAGTGTCTGCCTCAATCAACATGTACTATTTTTGTAACACTAGAACTCCTTCAGCAGCAGAGACAAAGTGAGCCCTATCTCTCTATATCATAGAGTTTGCACCCTCCATAGTGATGGAGGACTTGAATCTAGAGGAATCTAGATCAGATCTCCAGCACCTGATGCTGCACCTGTACTAATGAGTAAATAAAGCAGTAAGACTCCTGTTTTCTTCTTATGAGGCATACATCATGGTTCAGCTTACTTCAACGAGGATAGTGTCTCTTCCTCACCAAATGAAAGACTGCTCTTTGAGGAGACTGCTGTCTGGGCTAAAACTATTCTGGAGTCTGTGCTATGAGTCCTGCAGGATGGACAAGAGGTGTGCAAAGCACAAGGACCATGGCCCAGCCCTCTCCCTGCTCACCTTACTGGTATAGGAACAGCCTGGCTGTTCACTGCTCCTCTGTGCATCTTCCTTTTGCAAGAAAAAAGGACTGACTAGGATTAGGTGTCTAACTCTGGCTGAAGGGAAGTGACTCTGCTTAGCCTTAGTGGATAATTTGGATAGTTCTCCTGTATCTTGTGTAAATCTCTTTTTAATGGCTTCTCTCACCATGAATCACAACCTGGGGCAGTGAACTGTAAAATCTGAGCCTTACCACAAAGACTACAGAGAGTACCTAGATAAATCCCAGCTGTGAATCAAAGTCTCTTCTGTTTTACGTTTGCTCTGAAGTGCCAGACTGTGCATTTTCCATGGGAGGCAGCAGGAATATAAATATGGGGATGTCTGACTGCTAGCAGCCACATTCATCCCCAGTTGGGGATCACAGCTTCTGCCCTGCATCTTTTCTGGCAGTTTGAGAGTCAGTCCAGACGTTTTTCTCTCCTGTTCCCCAGTCCTGGTGGTCTGGAGGAGAGCCCTCCCTGCTTTCCCTTTCATTCCACATGCCGTGTGTACTGACTCAGGGGGCTGCATCGCCACGCTCTTCATTGTCCAGTGACAGGTTGCTGGCAGTGGTATGTACACTTGATCCATAACAGCACCCCTGCACTCCTTCCCCCCTTCCTATCTCCCTTAAACAGATGATGTGCTAAGATTGGAGTTATGACAGCAATCCCAGCAGGCCAGAGCTAAGCTCCTGAGTTCATAGCCCCCATTATTTTGCATGATTTCTTGCTCCTCTGAGTGGCTTCCCACACTCGTAGCAAGAGTTTTAAGAGCTTGTTGCTTTGCTTATGGTATCAATCCTTATTGTCTGTCCCTGAGCAGGATCATATTTCCACTTGGACTTCATCTATTAGGAGGTTGAAAGCTGTTCCAAGGGATGGAGAATCCTCAGTTTCTACTGAGGCGTTTTGTCTGTTTGCTTCATGCCCCTGCTTTCCTTTTCACTTTGGAGTGGGCCAGAGCAACCTGTCCTTTGCCCTTTTGCTGGTGGCATTGGTGGACCTCTTGGAGTTGGGACATTCCATCTAACCATACCCACAAAGGAGACAGCCTCTCCAGATTTGGCCTGCAGCCTACCCCATCCACTGCCTTTGCAAGCCCTGCAGGAATGAAGGAGCAGTGAAAAGCAGCCCCGGGTAGAGACCTGTGCTGGTTTTGGCTGGGATAGAGTTAGTTTTCTTCACAGTAGCTGGTGTGGGGCTGTGTTTCGGATTTTTGCTGGAAACAGTGTTGACAACTTGGGGATGTTTTTGTTATTGCTGATCAGTGCTTACACAGTGTCAAGGACTTTTCTGCTCCTCTCCCCATTCAGCCAGTGAGAGGTGCACAAAGAAGTTGAGAGGGGACACAGCTGGGACAGCTGACACAGGAATATCCCATACCATATGGCACCATGCTCCGAATATAAAGTGGGGCAGAGGGAGAAAGGGAGGGACATTTGGAGTGATGGTGTTTTTCTTCCTAAGTCACTGTTATGTGTGATGAGACCCTGCTTTCCTGGGGATGGCTGAGCTCCTGCCTGCCCATGGGAAGTGACAAATGAATTCCTTGTTTTGCTTTGCTCATGCATGCAGCTTTTGCTTTCCCTATCAAACTGTCTTTATCTCAACCCACCAGTTTTCTCACTTTTACCCTTCTGATTCTCTCCCCGTCACACAGGGTGGGGAAGTGAGTGAGTGACTGTGTGGTACTGAGTCACTGGCTGGGGTTCAACCAGGACAAGACCCCACCAGCTCTTTGGGGCTGATCTAGCCAAGTCCATAAGTCTGCCAGTGTTGGCAAGACAGGTAGTCTTGCAAGGAGTATGCACTCAGGATAGAGGAGAGCAGGGACACCAGCCTTCTTCAAAAGTGGTTGCTATCCACCAGAAAATACATGGGAATGAACTTGGCATTTGTTTTGTAAAAGACCAAATCCACACATGCCATTATCCCATCTTTCTACTCCGCCAAGACCAGTGGTTGAAATATAGCACACATTTAAATTCTTCGTTGGGTCAGGGCCCAAATTCATTTGAACAGTGGTAAGTAGGGAGGGATATTCAGTTTAAGTGAAGACAAACGGGAGGTGTGGATGGTTGGTTGTTTATTTCTAGACGTAGCTCACGAGCAACGTGACTTCAAAGGACTCTGCACAGCCTTGCACAGTCTGCAAGGAGTTTCACCAGTGCTGCCATAGTGCAGGGTCCTGCTGACTGATGCCGTGCCAGCTACACCATCACAGAGCTGCTGCCAGCGTGGGCAGTGGGCACTAACAGCACTATTGTGACCAAGCTCCTTCACAGGAATGGTGAGGTATTAACTCAGCTGTATTGTGCCCCTACAATCAACCAGTTGAGGTCTGGTGGCCGGGCCAAAGAATTTGGACATCCTGGAGTCTACTTCTTGTTCTGGAAATGATGGAGAGAGTGCTTTTGCTCCAATGGAGACAAAGCCACACTCTTCTTCATTTTAGTTGGTTTGCAGTGGATGATTCAGAGTGCTGAGTCGCAACTTCTTGTTTGTTTTGGGAGCATGCCTGGGAACATCACATATGAATCAGAGCACTGCTGTGCTAGGTACTGTAGAAATACAGAAAAAATAGACACCTGGGTACATCTAAATTTCAAAATGTTAGGCTGTATTGACTCAGTGGTTAAGGTGCAGTGGTGCTTTAACTCTTGCATGGAGACTTTTTGGGACTGTAGCATGCCCTACTACAATCACTTCAACACTTGCTGTAGGAGCTCATCTTAGGTAGATTAGCCTGCCCTGATGGTGCTGGTGTGCAACAGGCTTGGCAGGAGTGACCACGGAGATGGTCATGCTCTTGCTGTTACTCCTAAACAGATTTTCTACCTGTTGGAGTAGGAGGGGGATGAGGG
This sequence comes from Lepidothrix coronata, assembly GCF_001604755.1. NCBI lineage: Eukaryota > Metazoa > Chordata > Aves > Passeriformes > Pipridae > Lepidothrix > Lepidothrix coronata. Next base: position 389,891 of record NW_016690219.1, read on the forward strand.
TGCATTTGAGACCATCTTGAAGGCTGGTGAGAAAAGAAAGGGAGGAGATAAAAGAGTGAAATGTTACCACTTTATCTTAATCCAAAAAAATTCTGAGAGAGGTTAAATCAGCAGAGAACATATAAGTGAAAGAAACAGGGTTGTTTCTGAAAACATCTTGTTTGCATTCAATGAGAATGCAGGCTGAAGCTTTCATTTGCTTAGATCTTTATTGGTATTTGCAGTCCTTGAAGCTGCAAATGTGCACACAGTAAGTAAGCACAGAGCATGCCCAGGGCATGGATAGAGGGCAGGAAAGGAGGGACAATGGCATCATTCCATATTCATGTTTCCCAGGTGCTGGAAACCACCCAGTGCCAGATGGTGACTCAGAGCCAGCATAGGGGGAGGCTGCAGCTGACACACGAACCCCTCTGGTCCCAAAAGGCTCTTTGGGTGAGCAGGACAGACTGGAGAATGTAAATGTCTCAGATCTCTCTCTTGCCACCATAGAAATACCTGAAAGTAGAGTGAAGAGTCCCACCTCTGTGGCAGGGATATCCTCCAAACTAGGGATCATTTTCATGTGACAGGTACCAGTTAAGTGTGGTCTTTGCAGGTGACATGGGGACAGGATGGAGAGATGGGCCACCATGTGTGGTGTTTTGCCTCATTATATGAGCAGCAATAATGCCAAGGACAGCAGCCAGGGAGCTCTATGCCACCCTGACCTGCTATTCAGGGAACCATTGCAGTTGTTCCTGCAGTGTTTAGTTTTTAGCACAGAGCATATATACAGAAAAAGCATCTGGAGCACATTTTAGGTGTATTTTTTTTGAGGTGAAAACACCCCATGCTCACCAGCCCTGGTGAGTGCAGATCTGCTGGTGTCACAGAAAGCACGTGGTGCAGCTGGAGGCTGCTGCTCTGTGGGTTGGGGCAATTCAGAGCACAGCATCTTTCGGGTGCCCACCATGGTGAATGCCCAGGTCTGGCCTGCTGTCTGATAGCCATGTGTGTGACTGCTTGGGCTGGAAAAAATATCTATGGGACCGTCCATGTCCCTGTGGGAGCAGCCACTTGGCTTTAGGAAATTGTCACAAGAAGGGACTGTGCTGATCCCAGCTCTAATTTTAGGGCTTCACGTTTTTTCTACCTGGATCTTGGTGACCTCATTCTGAGCGAGTACCTTTTACTTTGTGGATGTGCTACAGACTTTTTATTCTGAAATTCATAGAGTCACAGGATGGTCTGGGTTGGAAGGGACTTAAAAGATGATCTAATTCTAATCCCCCTGCCATAGGCAGCTTCCTGGTAGGTGAGACACCTCCTGAGGGCCAGGATTTCTTCCTCGCTGCGCATCAGCATATGAACAGAGCTGTCGCATGTGGATGGGATGGTCTGTCTGGGGACAGAGTGGTCTGTCTGGGACAGGGCCTTCCTCATCAGACTGCTGTGCTGGTGGGGCCACTTTACCTCAGTGGGACTTGAGTAGCCCCAGCAACCTGGAGGAATGACTGGAATTTGCCATATTGTGCTGGCAGACCCCATGGGTGTTGCTGACAAGAAATGCCCCTTGCTTTATCTCCCTGGGTTTTGAACAATTGGTAGGAAAGGGGTCAGAATAAATACTGCTGCTTGACCTCTGTCCTTTCCCCTTTTGTCCTCAAAGGTTCAAGAAATTCCAGGGGTTGGGAGTCAAACATCTGTGTTTCCCCTTGGGAGGTGGCAAATGCTGTGTTCCTCCTGTGAATCAGGCAAGGCATATTTAGAAAATGAGATTCAGAAACCACCGGCGAGTGGGTGAGTCCATCTGAGCTGCTGTTCTCCTGGTAGAAAGTTTGCATAAGCTTGGGCACATATTTATATCTTCGTCCACATGCACTGGATCCTGCAGACTGAAACACAAACTGACAGGCACTGTGTTTTGTAAGTCTGGACTTGTTTTGATGATGCCAATAATTTTTTAAAAGTGAGGATTTAAGGACTGTGGGTCTAGTTTCCAAGCTGAAAGGTAGGTGCCCTGTGCTGTGTGGGATGTCTCAAGGGAGCTCTGCCAGGATTAGGAGATGGGCAGAGAGTTTGCAGCAGTAAGGAAGCAAAGGCCAAAGGATGTCCTAAATAGCACTGGGCACTGCTGGTTAGGGAACTAAATTGAGCCTGATGCCACTTTTAAAGAGAGCAGCTGGGACACCATCAGGATCTAGGGCCACTCACTTCGGCACACAGGGGCTTCCCAGCCCACCTGCATCCAAGCTTCTCAGGGTCTCCAGTGGTGGACAGACCCTTCTGTGGCCTCGGAATAGCTAACCCACCCAGTCTGTTCAAGCAGGGAACTGTCCTCCAGGCTTGCAGCCTGTGGAGACAGCTGATCCAGCCTTCCAGGCAGCCTTTATGGGACTGCAGTGGACAACCTGAGTGAGGCCTGTGCCTTTTCTATCTAACCAATACCTGGAGCCTTGGCTCTGCAGCAGCTGCTCTGGATGGTTTAAACAGCATCAGTGCCCAGAGCAGGGTCACAAAATAACTGCTGCTTCAGTAGCACTGTTTATTCCACTCTAAACTATGTGAAATTCTTGCATGTCACAAGAAACATTTCTCTTACCTCCATCCTCAACACTTAAGTTGATAACAGTATTGGAGAAACACACTAGTGTGCAGTTTAAGGTTGGAAACATTTAATTCTTACTTATTATCCAAGGTGGGGACTCCCATTAGATTTCTTTCTTGTTCTGCAGAAGGTCTTAATTGCATCAACAACCAACAGCATCTGTCATGTTTTCAGCTTAGGACATTGTTTTCCCAGCCAGCAGAGATGTGAGATCTTAGGAATGGGGGATCAGCTGGCACCAGATATAATGCATCACCTCTTCCTCCTGAGAGACTGAAGGCCAGAGAACAAGTGGGAAATTTTAGAAGGAAAGAACTGAGAAGGTCCCACAAAATGGCTTTTTCCTTGTGGTACTGCATGTGCTGAGACTGTGTGTCTGAAGTCAGATATCCCTTGAGTGCACAGCTTGGACTTACATGGCATGAAAGTTGGAGAAAGGAGCAGCTTGGGGTTAAATAAAAGCTTCAGAGAAATTTAACCTTGTCATGCTTCATTTCCCAGGTTGCAAAAATGGGTAACCTCCCTGTTCTGTTATGGGCAAAGTTTAGTAGTGTCTGAGAGGAGCTACTGGGAGAAATGCTTCATGGACAAACGAAAAATAATGAATTAAGAAGATGAGTTACAGTACTTTGTTGTTTAGACATATTCAGTTTGTTCTTCTGCCCTTTGGAGGGCAGAAGGATAAACAAAGTACTTCAGGTCTCCCGATGGATTATTGGGAACAGTCTGTGTTGGATTATTGAGAACAGTCTGTGTTCAGGAGATTGCCAAATTCCAGCAGAATTTCTCCTGAGAACTCAAGGAACAACTTGTGACCACCAAGATCCCTACCAATTTGTCTTGTGTCCACTCTGAATGTGTTTTGGATCCTGATGGTACATGTAGGATGACTGTTAGGTGGTTGTAACAAACTGTTCCCTGAGAGGTTTTACCTGACACTCAGAACAGGATACACAATACCATCAAAATAACTTGCTACCAAGTTGCTCATGCTGACCCATTGCCAACTTCTTTAGCAATACTTCCCCGTGCACTCTCCTTTTGCCATAAACAGGCGCTCCTGCAGCAGAGTGCATCTGGAATCTTGAGTATATTTTTGCAAGCCATAAAGAAAAGCAGTGTGTCTCCGTAGCAGATTATAATATTTTGATAGTTCCCAGATCGCTTGTGCTCTCATGCTTTATCGCTGCCCAGAGTCTTTCAGAAGAGCACTCATTACGCACGTGCCCTAAATAATGTGAGCTCTATGTTGGTGATATTTATAGCCATCCAAACTTGCCCATTTCTGCCTGTGCTGTTTCAAAACAATTCTTGAGTGATGGCATTTTTCATCTTTAGTGTGTTTTTCTTTAGTTCTGAACACTGAACACCAAACACAGTTGTAATTACTGCCATTATTGCTGCTGGATGCCCTATTAGGCCTACAAAGTGCACTCACATTTAAAGGTAGAATTCTAATTACAGCACGGTCTTGGGGAGAAAGAATGGCATTTGGAGGTAAAAAGCATTTACATGAACACTAAGAGAAGTGGTAGTGCATATTGCAGTCACTTCCACCTCATAGAAATGATGCTGTTTCATTTTTAAGTTCTTGTATTTGAGCATCCCTCTCTGAAGCTCAGGAAAGTCTGTGTGACATCTCATGCCATTGTTTTTGTGGAATCATAATGGCTATTCATAGCAGGGAATTGTTTTGGGGTGATCCAGCTCCCCTCTAATGGCAGCAATGAGTCAAGTTTCGTGCAGCCATCAGATAATCCCACAGAAGAATTCAAAACAGTCTTATCTCCAAAATACAGAGAGAAAATAGGAGTATGTGAGTGTCATTGTAAGTGGTTTGCTAGAATGACAGAAGTGTGCAAACTCTTCGTGATGTTGTGTAACATTGCTCTGCACATGTTGTTCTCCTCCTTCTGCTTCTGTAAATCAACCATTTAGTGTAATTATAGCTGCTATTGGCAAAAGGCACTGAGAGCACTAGCTGGCTTCTGAAGAAAACTGCTAGCGAGACAGCAGCACTTTCAGCTCACAGAAATTTAGGAGGAGATTGAGAGGACGCTTGTCTTTCAGCCTTAAGCGGTCCAGTGAAAAACGGTCTTATTGCCCCCTTGATAGCATTTGCCTCTAAATTAAAAAATATGATCTAAATTAAAAATAATGATCTAGAGTGGCCAAAAATCAGACCACTTTCCCATCTATTTGTGAGGAACTGCATTATCACTGTCTCTAGTCATGTTTTGTCTGCTTTTGAAATCCCAGAGATCGAATCCAGAACATCATTTATATTGAAAATATAAATATGAAAATTAGACTCTTGTGGATCCCTGTTTACTTGGAAGGCTCCTTAGGACAGGTACTCAACTGATTGAGAACACATATTCAGCCAAAAGATCTATATATGTCTATGCATGTATTCACTTATTATGTACATATACCTGACTACTCTCTGGGGAGATCTAGAAGGCCAAGTTGAATGGGGCCCTGAACAACTTGATCTAGTGGCTGGCATCCCCACGCATGGCAAGGGGTTTGGAACTAGATGGTCTTTAAAGTCTCTTTCAAATCCGGACTTTCTAGAGAAAGCCCTGCTAGAATTTCTAATAAAATTGATGCTCTGGTTGGCTTTTACCTCCTGCTGTGTGCAAGATGGACAGCATTGCTGGCTGGGTTTGGGTGGCTTTCAAGGGAATTTAACATGGATATTGTAACTGCTTGTCTCAACAGACTCTGCAGGGAGCTGTGGGCTGGCAGGCCTGGGCAGCAGATGGTCTTAATTCTCTTGAATTTACTGCTCGGTGCCTCTGGCTCCCTCCTGCAATGGTATCAGTGACAACACAGGTCTTGGGTTTAGAGTTTGGCGCAAAACCTTTGGATTCCCTAAATCTCAACAAACCAACCCCTGGCTCTTCAATCTCTGGTGGAAAAAGAGTATCATGCCTTGCCTGGCACAGGCATTCTGCCCACACAGAAGGGTGTGATTTACATTATGAACCAGCAAAGGGAAAACCACTGTCTGAATTGTGTAATAGCAATTTTTGTACAACCATCTTCAAAACCAAAGCAAAGTGGAAATGTGTTTCTGAATTTCTTTAAAAAAAAAGGAAAAAACAAAGAGGGAAGAACTATTTGAATTTGTCCTCCAGGATTTGCTCTTCAGTGACAAATTGTAATAAAGTGAGAGAAAGCAACATTTTCATGGTGTCATGCATGTAAGCACTCAGAGAGAGAGGAGTTTGCAGCTGAATGCAACAAGGGCTCAGTAAGACTTTGGACTTTATGTGCTCGATGATGTACAAATACAGAACAAAACCAGGGCTCTGCTCTAAAGACAGTGGAAGGAAGAAAGGATTGCTCTCATCCCTGAAGACGTGGGCACCAAAAGCGCAGCACAGGGATTATAGGTTCAGCAATTTACCTAGGACCTGGTTTGGCTCCTGCTAAAGAAAGGATGCTGTGTTAATGGGACTGCTCTGATATTTTGGGCTTATTTTCAGGATCACCCAGGTAGTCAGAGGCAGTGCCAGCAATTGAACTGAGATGTTTTCAGTCTGGGCACAGGGCACTCACCAGAAGATACAGTAAGCGTGTATGATGATGATGGTCTGTTCCTCATCCCATCAGTTTCTCAAGAAGCTTTAGATACTTCAGAAAGCTTTTCAGCACATATAAAACACGTTCATGGACTCAGGGAATAATTCAGACTGGAAAGGACCCATGGAGAGCACTCCAGGGTCCAGCCTCCGATGCTGACCTAAAGAAGGGCTGAAAGCTTTAAGCATCAGTGTCCAAACCCAGAGTGTCTCCTCAAACCCTGCTGTTGCAGGGTTCTCCCCTGCACACATTCAAATCGGCAAGTCTTTACACAATGGATTCAAATCTACCAGTATCTGGTCTTTTATTGGCACTGCTTCTGTCTAATCTGATCACTTAAAAAGGGTTGACCGTCCCTGCTCAAGCCTTTATATCTTTCTGGACTTGTGGTTTCATCTTTCTCCCCTAAGAGCAGGGGGCTTTTATTGTTACTGTCCCCATGATGGGTCAAGAAGCCTGACATGGCACAGGACTGTATGTCAGGCTTGGGGCTGAGACTTGGGATGTGCAAAGCCATGTTGCCAGAGTGAAGTGTGTCCAGAAACCCTGGCAGGCAACTTGGTGGCTCAGCAAGCCAAGCAGCCCCCTGACACCATGCAGGAATGCCCCCTCTTGGTGGGATTTGCACACACATAATCCAAGTTGGCAAATTGAGATGCCAACCTAAAGGGCATTTCTTTCATTCCTTTGGGCTCGCCAACAACAGGCTCTGTTTGGATACAGCAGCAATGAGCTTTCTTCCTTGCTGCTTTGCTGCTTCGTGCCTCTGTTTGAGGTTTCCTGTTTTGGGTTTCTGAGTAGCAGTGAGCTGACAGGCTCTCTTTGTATCTCAGGGAGCAGCCTGATCAGACAGCATCCTGGCAAGTCCCTTCACATCCCTCATGCCTTCTCCAGCACCATCAGCCCCAATCAGAGGTTGTCACCAAGGGCTCTGAATTTTCATGCCTTTCCTGTTGGGTCTACTCGGGACCTGCCAGCAATGGTAGTTATTTTATTGTTGTGATTACCTGAAGAAGGGCTATTTTAACACACTTCAAGCTCATGCTTTAATTATTTGAAACACTTTCTGTGAGTTCTTCACAATGGGCCTGATTTTGACAGAATTTTTATTTGAAAAACCATTACATTCTTCCAAGCCTCATACCCCAAATTATGGCCCTCAAAGACAACACTCTTTGGTAGTTCTTGCAGTTTGGGCTGAGATCTGAGAAAGCTCATTGCCCCTTCCCAGCCCTGGGAGAACCTATGGTGGGACATAAAGATTTTTCCAAAGGAACTCACAGCAGTACCAGCTCTCAGACATCCCAGAGGGTAAACCACAGCATGGCATTAATGAGAGCAGTATAAAGCTGTCATAAATCAAAGTGTTTTGACCCCTTTCCCATTGTGTACACAAACACCATATTCCAGTGAATCAGTGAAATCAAAGCAGCACCGAGAGGTCAGTTCAGGATTTATGCACATCACTGGCAGCATATTCTGTCTATTGAATATTAAAATCTAAAATAAAAAGCAATTTACAATATTTCTGAAATATTTAAACCTTCAACAAATAGCTGTCTCGGGATCATTCAGATGTGATTTTGCTACAGCACTACATGCATTTAAAAAATCAGATTATCTCTCTATGAGAGCATCTGTATTGAGAGAAGGATGGACACAGCTGCACATTGGGGCAAGTATATGTAAGAAGTCTGGTGGAAATCCTGCAAAGGAAGTGTTCAGCAGTAAAAAAATGTGACTGGAAAATAGTAGAAATATCAAGCAACCCCAAATTTATACTCATCATTGGTGTTCAGGGGCTTAATTTCTTTAACTTCCTCCTGCTAAGAAACAAATATCAAACCAAACAGTCTAATTAAGGAAACTTTGTTGACTTGGATGCTTGGTGAAAAAGAGGAACCTTGGTTCATTTTTTCACTTTACAATGTGCAGTAGAACACACTGATCTAGTCTTTGTATACTTGATGTAAAAGCCATTTATCACTTGAGAAGGGCATGATCATATTGGTGTCATTAATCACTTTTGTTAGAACAAGGTAAGAAGGATAGGTGTAAAAGAATTGGAAATTCATACATGCATTTACTAGTGAAGACACTGACCTGCAGAGAGTCATTTTCAAATGATAACCCTGAAGGGTTTAATGTTGCCTTTGCAAAGTTAAGTGTAGCACTTTAGAGAAAGAAAGCAGACATACACAGAGATGAGGAGTCAGGCATAAGTGGTGGGTACTGGCTTCCCACACAGTCACCAAGGGCAGACTTCCTGGCCCAGCAGGGCAACCGCTTAACTCCATCAGCCACGCAGGACCTGACCAGTCAGGACACAGCAGACTTCCAAATTACACCATAGCGATCATGATGGCAAAGGCCACAGCATCTTAAGCCTCTCTAAATGAGGGGTGCCTGTGCTGGTCTTGGTGCTCCTACAGGGAGCCGGGTCAGGGAGCTGAGCAGACTGAAAACTAATCCCCTTTAGGCCTTTCTCTGCGCAGATGCAAGAGAGCCATTACCAGCTCCAGGATGGTGTTGGGGTGTGGGAAGGGCTGGTCCCGCAGTGTCACTCCCCAAGTCAGGAGCTGGTCCTACCATACGCACAGCCTTAGCCCCAGGGACATCTTTCATCCTGTGGTCCAGGACTGGGCACTGAGCCACACTTCAGTAGCTTGTCTGGCACAGAGGCGGGAGCTCCCAGTCAGGACTCACACAGCTGGCTTGGCTGGCGGTGCTGCTCACTGCTCTCAGCACCCCAGTTCCCATCACAACTGTGAGAGACAAGATGCTCACGTGGGGCTTCAGTTGCTGACTTAACTGGCCACATCTTCACTGGAGTTCAAGTTCCATTTTATGGTAATAACCAAAACGTGCTGTGCCAGTGGTTTCTCATGCACTGCATTAATTCAGTGACTTGTTAGAGAGTTGGTTAGTAGATTTGAAGGAGTCTGTTGAAATAGTTTATTCAGTTTACAGCTTAGCTGCTGAGAGGGCACAGGAAGGCAGGACTGAGCAGCAAAAATTCAGTATGAGCTTGAAGTATTTTCCCTTTGAGTTTCTGACTGCTACTGCAGTCAGACTTTGAGTTCCTGATTTTCTGACAACAGGCTCAGCACATAAATGCAGTGCTTCCTCCAGAAGGTTTTGTTTAGAGATGTGCTAATAATAAATAAGTAGGGTACTTGGTTATGAACATTTTCAAAGGTTGGCCTGGACAACCTGAAAACCTTTTGTCTCTCATAAAAGCAAGATTTGGGTTGCTGCAGAGAAGGAAGCAGAGTTCAAAGTGTGAGGTCCTGTTCGAGTTTCAGAGTTTATTCTTATCCCTGCACTGGACAAATCACAGCAGCAAGCCCTCCAGATCCAGGGGGTGAGCAAGGGCTGGGGCCTGGTGTCAGGTATAACAGCAAGATGGGGCAGCCCTAGGACTCAGCCTTTCCCCAGGGCACGGATGCAGCTGTGATGCCCAGGGAAGGTGAGGAGAGGAGGCAGGTGCCCGTGAGAGGGACACCCCAGTCCCTGCTCTGCTCCAGCTACTGAACTCCCCATTGCACAGTGCCTCTGCAACAGCACAGCAAGCCTGGCCCCGAAAGCTCTTGGGGCCCATCACAGTGAAACACTGATAGAAATCTGCGTGCAGCGATGCTGTGTGTGGTATGAAACCTGCTGCAGGGGAGGTATGTGGAGAGAGGGAGGGAAAGAAATGCTTAGGATTATTTCTGTTTTGTACCCAAGGGTGCCATTTGTTCATATAAGTATCCATAGAAGAATAAAATACTTTTTATTGAAACATTTTTCTTTGCTTGCTGGCAGCCACTCTGCTCCAATTATCTCTTCCATCGTATCCCTTGAAGCCAGGCTCCAAGGTAAACAAGTAAAAACCTGACAGTTGGAATGCAAAGCCTCAGCTGAGGCTGAAAGCTTTTTCAAGATCACATTCTGCACATTTATATTGTCTGGGATATCAGCAGTGGAAACAAAAATAGAGATTTCCTAATCTCAGCAGAGACAACACCTTGCTGCCCCACCTTTGAGAAACCTCCAGTCCACAGTAAAGACTTGATCCATCTCAATTAACAAAGAGCCCAAGTAGGCACACTCTTAGCTTGCTCCTGATCTGGATTTCCCACATTCCTGAGTTTTGGGGTGTAACTCACTGAGAAATTATTTTGCATTAGTAAAGAGTCACAATAAAAATGCATCACAAAGCCATGTTGATTTAGCATGAAATTTTACTTCAAAAGAGAAGAAGATTCTCATCATGTAGATGTGTCTGGCTTCAACATAATTTCATAATGAAATATCTTTTTATTAACTTAAGAAGTAGAATTCTTTATTTGTCTTTCACAGTAGTGTTCAATATCACAGTTTGAAATTTAAAAATTAAATTTTAGCAAAGAAATAGTTTGGCGAAGACATATGAAATTTCAGGATGATTCAAATCGCTGTATTCCTTGCAATAAAAAATTTTGATCCTGGGTGTGTGTCTCCTTGAAGACACATTGGGCAGGTGAGAGGGGAAAGAAAACCATCATTCATTTTTTTCCATGATAAGGACAACATATGGACAACAGCTCACTGTGGAGATGTGCTAGTATAGCCTTCTGATTAACCACAGAAAAGTGTTGAATTTCTTCTACTGGTTCCTTAGAGGATGAAAAAACTTGGTGTGTCTTGGATCATGTTTCAAGAAATACATGTTAGTTTCTCACCCCCTTCAAAGCAATTCAGTTTTTACATTTCTCCAGAGAGAGGACGAACTGCAGGCTAAGGCTTGCCTGGAAGATGGTTCTCCAAGGGAAAGTCTCCTGCTCAGTTGTGAGTCTGCTGCAGCAACACCATCAGCCTACTGACACACAGTGGAAGGCACTGCATGGAAAACGAAGCTGGGAGTGGTTGTAGAGTTCATATCAAGGAGATCTTGTCTACTCCTTGACCTTGTTTGCACAGATATGTTCTCTTTTCCGCTGTTTTAATCTCCATTCCTTGGGTCAGCTCAGTGTCCGTGTGCTTCCTCAGTATATCAGGTCAGGTCAAGTCAGTGATCAGACTTGAAAATCAGCCTATCCAAAAAAAAACCTAAAACCTGAACCAAACCTAATTTCCAATCAGATCAACAAAGCCATTCCACAAAACTTCCAGTATCACTCACCAAAACCAATGAGGAGGGAGGAGAAGAGTGCAGGGATGGGATGGTGAAAGAGCAGGACTGCTCCATTTATTGCCAGGTCAACTACTGGGGTTAAGTCAGTAATAAACCACATCCTTGGAAGTGCACAGTTTGTATTTGCAGAATCTTCTGGGACTGTCCAGTTCCAAGCAGTAAAAATTCTTATACTGATGCCATCGTCTGTGCTCAATGCACATCTATAAATACCATGAATATATCTAGGTATTAAGGGCACATCCACCCCAGTGATGCTCTCCTGAGCCTGACATACACACAGAAGAGGTGTAGCCTGGGTGTGCAAAACTGCTTCCCGTGCTGTCAGCCCTTCCCCAACCAGGGTCATCTTCCATTTGTGTTATAAAAAGCCCTCATTTTTCATCGATGACATTCAGGGAGCTTCACATTTGGCCTCTATAATTCATCAGCTGGTTCTGTGCTGACCTTGCCCTGCCTGGCTCGGCTGTGTCCCACTCCCACCATGGCTCAGTGACACCCTGAGGATTGCTGCTATTTCATTCCTCCCAGCCTGACATGCTTCCCACCAGAGGCAGAGCACAGTGCTTCTGGGAGCTGGGCTGGGTGGAACCACAAGCAGCTGTTCAAAGTCTGTGCAGAGACAAAAATCCCCAGCTGTAGCTGTCTGTTCAAATAAACGTGTAGAGGCCAAGGCTCTGCAATCTGAGAAACGCATTCTTAGAGGACATGGATTCAAAGAGGGTGCCATGTGAAGGGATTAGGGGAGACCAGGCCTGTGGCTGTCCAAATGATATCACACAGAAATCAGAGTGCTGAGCTAAGCCTACCTGCAGAATGCAGCAGATGGTTTTAAAAGTGAAGTATTTAACAAGTTTCATGGAAAATCCTTGTATTAAAAATATTCTAATGGTTCTGGGTGAAAATGTGAGGTTTAGATGGGTCTCATGAACTACCTAGGGAGCTGGGAGATGTGAGGAGTGTGGCTCAAAGGTATCTTTCTCATCTTCTTCCCCAGTCTCAAAGCTACTGAGTGCTAAAAACCCTCTGGCATAATACCCTGAACAGGGTATTGATTCCACCTCTGAAAGTAGCCTTCCATTCAGGAATGAACCAGAGCACCGTGACTTCTGCTTGTCTCACTGTGGTGCAGAAGCAGAAGAGGAGAGGGAAAAGCAGCTTTGGAGGACTTAGCAAAGAGCTGGAGCCCAGTCCTGGATGCCCCCTTTCTGGAGGAAAGCTTCAGTGATCTTCAGGCAACCCTTGGTGCGTCAAAGGTGGGGGAAGGAACAGGACTCTGCTTCTCACCAGCAGCTGGCCCAGAGCAGGGAATCCAAATGTCTGAGTGTGGACATCTGCAGAGTTGTTGGCTGTGTCTGAGCCAGCTGTCTGGGACTCCCAGTAAGGTCAACAGAGAGAAACAGACAGGATGTGATTCATCCCTGATGCGGGAGCCTCAGTCAGTGCAGAGGAGGTGTTGCTCTTGAAGTCTAGAGGAATGACACCCACACCAAGGGGCTCAGAGAGAACTCACAGGCTTAACAAGGTCTGGGTTTCTTGTTCCTTTTCTCCTACAGGGTCAGTACTCTGGGCTCATGACTAGCTGAGATGCCTTCTCTAAGGTCATTCATAAAGAGTCTTGAGGATGTTGACTGATGTACCTGGGCAAAGGCAAGAGGCAGGAGCTTACTGCACACCTTTCACTCCGATCGTGAAGCCCTCTCTGGGAGACTCCATGGCATGGTTCACAGGGAGAGGATAGGTGTCCTGCAAAGTTACTTTGGTTTCCAGGTGTCCTTGAGTGGTGGATGCCAGGTTGTGCCAAAGGACTGCACTTGGCCCATGGGGGGTGAGCACAGAGAGATTACAGCCTTATAGAATTGCCCTCATGGCTCGGGCTGTGGGGCTTGGTCATGCCTGGGCCATGGTTTGGAGACTGTGCAGTGCTACAGCTCCTGGGGGCAGCAGATCTGGGACCGCAGAGAATTGGCTAAGCTGGGGCCCACAGGAAGGTGGGGCAGACCTTGAATCTACTGACCTCTCCAGACCTTGAATCTACTGCAGAAAATTTGTGGGAGCTGGGAATGCAGGTGTGGCATAGCTGGGCTCTGTGATGGAGCAGCACAGAGTATGTGGTTATGAGACCCAGGAAGGCTGGGAGTTGACAAGGAGGGGTTGAGAAAGCAGGAGTTACAGCAGACTGTGGTGTCAAATGAGCTGAAGGCATGAGGGGGATTCTCAGAAAACGAAAAATTTCTGAATGTGACTTCTGATTGCAGGAGTTTTGGCCATGCCCCAAAGAAGGCATGATGATTAAAATAGGTACAAGACTCTACTACTCTGAGGGTTGCCAGTTCAGTTTGGGCACCTTAGGATAAGAGCTACATGATCTTTTGTACCTCTGAGCATTATGTGTAGTTGTTCAGTCCCAGAAATAAGACCAGATGACATAGTAAAAACCTTGGAAGGTGAATTTAGGTTCTGGTTTGATCCCAAAAGAGAATGGCAATGAAAAGGCTCCAGCCCTCACTCCAGTTCAAAAATGGAAGGAAAATGTGATATTCTTGCCAGATCTGTACAAGGTTATGAGCTCAGTCTTGCGTTCCTGTCTCAGGCAAGGTTGAGGAATGCCAGCTGCTTTGACAGCCTCTGCTCCTTCTTTCAGGACAACTTCCTTGCCATGGGGACCCCACCTGAAGAAGAGCTTTCAGCACAGTGCACAAATGCACCTTTTTTGTGCAATTTGTACTGTTTCTCACAACTTCTGGCTGATACAACCTCACTGGCCCTTATCCTGCGCCACAGAAAGCCAAACAGAAAAGCAGTACTGGCAGGCAGGGAGGATGCTGCACACCCAAGCTGTGAGATCCTCATGAGAAAAGCTTATATGCACGAATAAAGCATGTTAGAGAAAGTCTAAGTGGATAAGGCAGGTGTGTGTGGGCTGAAATGGAAAGCCAGGGGCTGGTGTGATAGATTTATGACAAGACTGGAGGAGAGGCTGAGGAGATCTACTTATTATAGTTTAAAAAATGGTCCCATCAGAAGACTGTCAAGAGTGCTCCACTGTGCAAATTTATGACATGCAGTGGGAGTGATCATGTCTTCTGTACAAACTGGCTAGAAAAAAACCCCCACTTTTTTGTCATGAATATTATTCACAAAGGTACAATAGAATTTTTTTTACTGGAGGATGTTGTTTGCATATGGGAGGAGGGAGCTCATAAGTTATTGATAACTGAAAAATAACTTGGAGTTTTTTTGCAGTTGCATGTTGGAATTCCAATGTTTGTTTGAAAATTTTTTCAATTCCAGTTTTTAATTTTAAAGCAAGCATATTTTTCTCAGAAATACATATAAGCCTTGAAAACGTATTTTTTTCTGCTTGAAAATATTTTGCAGTGAGGTATGTCAGCTTCTCTTCTTAAGCATTATTGCCACCTGCCCACAGAAGTAGCTCCCATACAATGCCGGATAAGATGAATAATATATGATTTAGTCATAAAAAATAAATATTTCAGGGTTGTGCATGTAAACAATTCTTCATTTTAGGCAAATTGGGGATGTGAAGCTTTCTGGTAGATACTTTAAGAGTATGGCCATGGAATATTCTGCAGGTAAGTATCCTCAGTGCCATCAGTGAGGGACCATGGCCAGAGAACTTGCTGTATGAGAGACTAATGAGCATAGAGGTTTTTTGTCTGGAAAAGAGATTTTTTGGGGAAATCTCATGGCAACCTGCTGGTGTTTACCAGAGGAGGCAGAGCTAGGCTCTTTTTGGAGGTGTACAGCAGCAAGAGAAACAGTGGTCATAAAATATTCCTGAGAGGTTCAAATATGATATGGAGAAGAGTTTTCTACCATAAGGACAGTGGAGCCCTGGAGCAGGTTGTCCAGAGAGATTGTGCAGTCTGCTGGGCTGGCCTGTGTGCAAGTGAGAAACTTTCCAGCTAAGGATTATTTACCGAGAAGAAGCTGAGTTGCATGTTCTGCATTAATGAGTTTTTAGAAGAGAAATGTCAAAAGGCAGTAGTTAGAGTCCCACACAAATGCCAGTAGTTTTGCAGTTGGGCATTTCTCTGTAGCATTACATCTCACCAGGAAGGAAAAGGATTTGTACATCTGACAACAAGATAAATGTCTCTACAAAAAAAAATGTCTCTGTAAAAAAAAAAGGATAAGTTCAAGGGCACCACTGTTATCCCATGTATCTTCAGATGAATGCATTTAAATGACTGAAACTTCATTAGGGGACAAATTTACTGTTTCACAAAATTTCTCATGTCTCTGTCCTCCCCTTTTCATCAGGTGATAAGATCAGATGGTGATTTTCCCTTATTTTGATTAAGAATAACCATTCTTCTCATAAAAGTTAATAGTGAATTCCAAATCCGTGGGCATACAGTGATACAATATTAAGGTAGAGAAGAGTTTATTCCTAAGAAGCCTTATTGATGGTAGGAGTTCACAAATAGAAAGCCAGCTCTTAGCCCCTGAGTGGACTTGCTCCTCTAAATGTAGCACTTTTTTTCCTGTAAGCCAAAGAAACGTTATATGTACAATAGTGAGATCATATTATCTTTTGCACTAGTGGCAATTATAGACTGTTTTTTCAAGGTTGGATTTTATATATGAGAGATACAGAATATTCATAACATTTTACAAAAACTGTCCTCCCTTGACTCTCCATGGGAGTAGAAATTTTGAAATTTTAATTTGTACACATTTTTCTTTGTGAGTCTTTGATTATCATTTTGTGAGTGTCCATCACCTTAAAAGTTTCTTCAAATCCTCAAGCACAAAGCTGGAAAACAATGACCAGATCTTTGCAGCTATTTTCACATTCCTTTATTGTCTACTGTAAGGAATAACTTCCCCTACATGTTGAGATGCCAAACTGAAAAATGTCTACAAGATTTCAAAGAACCCTCTGGTACCAAGAAATGGGCAGTAATAAATTGTCTGATGTTTTTCTTCTGCAGCCCGTGAGGACAGAAGTTCAAGGACCCTTTGCATAACTAACTTTGAGATTAGAAGCATTCCTGCACTTTAGAGGCACCTGGCATTTGAGGCTGCTATGGGGTAACAGGGTCAAATAGCAAATAGTTTAATAAATTCCCTGAAATTTATAAATCTGTAAGTTAGGCTGGAGAATTTGCTGTCATGCTTCAGAGCATCTGCTGCTTCTCAGGAAGGCAGGTAAGAATTTTTCTCTTCTCCTTTTTTTTTTTTTTTCATTTCAGTTGCAGGGACTGGGTTAGGATTTAAGGAGCTGCACTATTTCTTGGTGTCTGGTTTGGATTTAATTGACTAATGACCATACTGGAGATACTGACTCTTCTGATTTTCAGTATCTAATGTTGATCATGCTGTGGCTGAGAGAGAACTGGCCCTTGGGAGTGGCCCCAGCTTGCGTGACTGTGAGTGGATTCAATTTACGCCGGACGAAGAATAAACAGAAGTATTTCCCTTGCCAGGGCTGTCAGTATTCAAAGGGGTGAATTTTGATGAGTTAAGGAAATCAACAAAGTCATCTGTCCTGAGGAGCTCAGAGCCCAGAGAGTGGAAAATATGGATTTCTTTCAGGCACAGCTACTCAAAATATTCAGAAATGGTATTCCAAAGAAGAAAATGTGAAGGGAAGGGCAAAGCTAAGGTAAGCAGACAACTAATGAGGTTTAATAAAAAAAAAAAGAAAAGAAAGGATGACAAATAGCTGTGTCAGAGCTAGGAAAAGGGAAATGTAAAATGAGAACTGCTGAGTTGAGAGATGAGTTAGACCTGACAGATATGAAGTAGCGAAATGTTCTTTGCCCATATGAATAGAACAAGAAGAAGGGAAAAAGTGAGGACCAAATACAGACCAAGGATGCTCTAGAATAAAGACCCACACTTGATCACCTAATGCAGGACTTAAGCATAATTTAAATCCCCAAATCAGCTGCCTCCTTTCCTGTAATGACCTGGCTGTAGTTCAGGAGTGCTATTCTGTTTGCATGTGCTCGTGCTGCCTTCCCTGCATGCTCTTACTTGCAAGCAGCTGTGCAAATCTCCATTTAGAAAAGATTTGTGAGGTGCAGATTATATGTGGTAGGCAGGTTTGCCCAAGATGGCACTGGACAGCATAGTAACAAGAAAAACTAATGCACCTCTGTCCTTACAGTGGAAAAACAAGGGGTGTGTGTGCAGACAAGGCAATGAAAGTACAGAGGGATGAATCAGACAATACCAGCATAACCACAAGGCTGCACATGAGGTCAAGACCACAGAAATGAGGGTGGGGAGAGGAGAGCTGCTATTTAGACTAAGAGGAGCTGAGTTTTTAGCAAATATAGTACATCCAGGAGTTAGAGGTCTTCTCAAAGGCTGGTTTGGGAAAACTCCATTACTGTGATTGTCTAAATCTGCCCCTCTCACTCGCTTCCAGATGCTACAATATAAATCTCATTCTTACCATTTTAGGACATTTACTAAATAGCTTTCCCGTTGTGATGTGCAGATAAAATGTCCTGCTTCCATTACGCTTACCAGTTCTGTCCCCTTTTATTCTGGTAGACAATGGTCTGGAGATGAATCAGGGTTTGGAGAGATCCGATTTCCAGTGTTTAACTTCATAATAAGATAGAGACAGTGAGGTATATTGATCCAGAGCTACCTGTCATGGTGTCACATCTGCTCTGTTGTTCCTAAGGGCTTGGTCATAAGAAGAGCTCACTCTTTCATTGGAGTTGATGTGCTAGGAAAAAGAGTGGTTACACAGATAAGACTGAATTTGGATTGAGATGATCTCAGATCTGTTCTCAATTCAACTAAGATTTTACTTGTCTAAATGAAAAAAAAGCCAAACGCCTCCAGGCCATTCATTTACTCTATAGCGTCCAGAGAGAGGAAATGTATAAAATATTTTGTGAACTAGCAAGACCTGCTAGGAAACTGTATTATGTTCCTCTCTGCTCAACAGGCTGGAAAGCCTTAATGTTTCCTGTCATCTTAAACTTCCTCTTTGCTTTATAAATAATTCCTGGATGCAAAACATTTTCTAGTGCCTTGGCCTTGCACTCAGGAATGCATGCTGAGACAATCTCCCTGAGACATAAAACACTCAACAATTGTCCTTTTGGTGCATTGCCAAGTGATGTAGATTTTCAAGTAGGTCCTGCATTTTGAAATGCAGCTATGCAGATCACCATCACCTGCAAAAAGGGAAAATTACTTTACAGGAGGGGGGGTATGCAAAAGTGGTGAAAATAATTTTCTGTCTCATGCTGGTTTCAGCTGAGATCCTGAGCCAAATTGCTGTTGGACTCTGCTCAGGGCAGAAAATCTAGAAAAGCACAGAATAGCGCAGAATATCTTCTCTCATACTCCCAGTATTAGGGAACGATTACCCCTGGATCTTCCCAGAGAGTATCCAGGACCCAGTGCTGGGGACAAAGAAGGAAAGATGTTTCAGTTCCTTCCTCATTCCACGCTCTGCTCCTTGAGCAAACCCCACCAAGAGGTGGATGAAGCTGCTGGCACCTGATGTGAGGTGCCCAGATCAGAAGGACTCCCAGGAGCTTTCTCCTTGTATTTGCTCCAGGGTATTGCACCTCTGCTCATTCAGTGTGGGCAAGGCTGGGACACCACAGCTGAATCCATCAAAACCAAGCTAAATGTGCTCACTGCAGCAATCCTGCAGCAATTTCATCAGGTCGATATGTAATTGTTTCTGTTGCTGGAAGGCTCCATCACCCCCTTCATTAAAATGCAGATTTCACATTAATTAAAAATGCTGGTAGCATTTGCACAATTTATGAGCAAATCTTAGAGTCCAGAAACCCCCACGCTGGGGAGGGGCAGCAAGACAGTTTTGAAACTGCTGAAATAAATCCTTCTCTCAGAACACTGGAGATGTTTTAGCTGATAAAGGTGGTTCTTCTTGACTTTTAAAATTAATTTGCTCTCCTTAGATCAGGAAACAGACAAAGCAGAAGGAGTTTGAGCAGAATTATATTCCTACAGATAAATGTACCATCCAAAACTATTCAGACACAAGAGAAAGGAAGAAGCAAGATCCCAGATTATGCTCTGATGCAGCAGTAAATGATTTTATTTCTGCTCAACCTTCCTTTCCCAGTCAGAATTTTTACATATCCCCCTGTATAGCTGATCTACTCTTACAGCACTGGGAACTTGCCTGCTGGGATCCCTCAGTTTGATTGGAGTAAATTGCATCTGCTCCTGACTTGTTAGTAATGGTAAAATTTCTCCTGTGATGTGCTGGGGTGAACAGGGAGCTGCTCCTCAGTGGCACGTAACAGGCCAGCAAGAAGGGACCCTCAAGCTGTGGCTGCTTGATTTTCATGTGTTGAGCTGGGACTTTTCTACCTACTCTCTCCTCTGAGGTGAGGAGCTGGAGAGGTGCTGAGAGAGTCTGGGTTCACTGGTGCTCTCTTACAGGTGCAGGGGGGTCCATGTCTGTCAGCAGGAAAGGTGGGAATGGTTGGGGTGTGAAACCCCCCATGTGACCTCGTGACATGTTCACAGCATGTGAAACCAGCCTTGGCCTCTTGGCAGTGACTGGAGCCCTTTCACTCTGTTCAAGGGGGGAAGGTGTATGATCTTCCTGCTGGGAAGTGCCTGGGGTAAAGGATCAGGCTGTACGAAGTCTATGGCTGGAGGCTCCGCCTCTCACCTGGATTCAGCTAGCCCAGTTTTAATTTCCAGTGCTTTCACCTTTCCTGAATGCCAGGCAGCCACAGCCTGAGGGTCTCATCTTGCTGGCCTGGTACGTGCCTCTGAGATGTAGTTATCCTCTTATTTTCCTTAAGCCACTAGCAATTCCCAGACGGTTTACATCCTTCTGCCTCGGGGGGAAACCTGTGGCAAACCTGGTCCTTACTTCTTCTGGGCACAAGCGAATCACAGTGTATCACTGGGGAAAAAACCATCCCCACAGCAGCAAAAATAAACCTGACGTGAAAACACCTTCTGCCTCGGAAGTGAAATAAATGGTAGTGGAGTGTGGCAGGTCTGTGCACGCCCTGGCTTCCTTGCAGGAGGAGGAGAAGCAGCAGTGTGACCAGTATCCAACGCCTGTGCTTGCTCAGCATGCCCAGCCTCTCCACCAGGAGAGCCAGGTGGGCTGGCACAGGAATCTCTCCCAGCCTGCCATTGGAAATGTCTGCTTCTGCTGCCTCTCACGCCTGTGTTCAAGGTTCCTGTTTCTGTTCTTCATCTCCTGGAAAGGGTAAACACATGCAACGTGCAACCCCAGCAATGCCTGTCCAGAGCCTGTTTCTGGTACATGTATAAATCATCAGCAATTTCTACCAAGGTAAATTTTGTTATTCATTATGAAATTGGCGTAAGTTAGGTCAGAACTCAACCTCCCAAGGGCCTGTTAATGGGCCCTGGAGAGTCTGGGTATGTGTGTGTACGTGCATGCTTACGTGAACAAGAGGAAGGCGGGCAGGAACTCAAACTACTGCTATTATTCTCATTGCAATGCCCTGTCTGGGATGAGATGGGCTCCTCTACTGCCAAGCTCTCTACAAGCCAGGAATAAAGCAAAGGTTCCTTCTGCAGAGAGCCCACTCTCTAGTTCACTGACAGATGTAACAGGTGAATGACACGAAAATGAAGGACAGGGTAATTATAGACACTTACCTTTGCCCAGCTTCACTGTGGCCACAGCAACACTGCCAGTCCCAGACCACACGTGCCTTTTCGTAGATTAGATTAGTGATTGCAGTTTGGCAAATTCCTGCAAATTTAGGACACTGACAGATCTGGTCTGTTATTTATGCAGAGCAAACACAGGCATTAATTTCTGTAAGGCAAGATGCTTTAGGGCTCCCTGTGGATCATATAGTGGATACTGAATCGCTGTCCTTCTGGTCCTAGATAAATTGTCTATGAGAATTCAGTAACATCTGAGACTACATTATTGGGATCGTTTCCACGTTCTCAGCCCTGGTAGTTAAACGCAGTAAATAAAGAAATGAAAGATGATTTGGTTTTCATTCAGTTGAACTATTCCAAGATTTCAGGGATAAAAATAAAAAATCATCCTGATAGGTCCAGAGTTATAAATAGCAACACTGCATGTACTGGGGAAAATGCTGCATTCCCCCAGATACTCGTAAGAAAAAGTATCAAGAGAATGTGAAACTCGTAAAATTTATGGTGGTCCTTGGCCAGATGTGATGTGTCAGTGGATGCAAGGCACATACCAAACATGAAGTCAAGCAGTCACTGAAGATTTATATCTCCCAGCATCTCTGTCCCAATAGCACCGTATGTTTATATGTACTGTACATTTATTATTGGAAATTGAAGGTCTGCCTCATCACTTCTTACTGGAATCTCATAGATGTTTTTTTTCTGAAGGACACTGAGAGTAATTCATGCTCCCACTTATATCCTGGGTTTATTTTGATTTAAAGTAAAATCTAAAATATGCACTCCTTTTTCTTAGCAAGAAACAGGATTCCTGAAATTAGAAAAGGGGAGCAGGCAACAGCCAGACATCTCATTTCCGTGCTTCTTTTTGTAAAACCTTGTCTTCATATGTAAGGATTTTACAAAAATTTACATTTTCCTGGTACTGTGCACATATCCCATCATTCGATCCGGGTGTAAAACAACTGCCCCGACTGAAAAGCTGCCAGAAATACAGGATCATCCCTGGTCTGCAATGGGAATAGTCCTGGAAATCTGTCAAAGCAGAGGAAATGAGAGATGGGGTCTGGGCCTCTCGTGCTTCCCCAGCAGCCTGGGAGCCCAGGCCAGGCTGAAGCCCAGTGCCTCAGTGCCCTGGTTTGCCCCATGGGTAGCAGGGACACGAGGATGGGGCAGAGCTGCTGCTGGCAGGGCCTGGCATGGTGGCACCAGGCTGCTGAGAAGGACACTCATGAGAAGTGCAATGGACAAGAGAAGGTTTGAATGTGCTGTGGGACAGGAGGGGCAGGGGTGGCTCTGTGAGGGCTGCCCACGACAGAGGCACCGTGCAGCTCAAAGCCCTCCTCTGAGCACGCGCACGCTGCTGTTTTAGCTGCCTGTCCTGGGCAGCTGGAGGGATTAGAGCCATAATATCCTTGAGGAAACCAAGCTGTTTTCTCAGGCACTCATTCCCAAGATTGGTGGCAGGTGGGGATGCTCCCAGGACAGCGGCACCCCTACCAGGGATGAGAGAGTCCCTTGCACCTTCTACTGAGACTGAGGACTTGCCAGTAGGAGGAAACGATACCTGATACAAGCGCACCCTTGGGTAATTGTGGTAACTGAAATAATATTCTGTGCTCCATGGAGATGGGATTGTTTTGATTAACTGATGTGTAACTCACATCGTGAGGCAGTTCCTGCTCACCGTGAGCTACATTGTATTTAATGTCATTTTATGTTCCTATATCTAAGGTGTTGCTCTTTTTTCTAGTCTAACCCAGGCCTATGTGAATTTATCCCTTCTGCCCTGCTAGGCTGCACTCAGATCACAGCTATCTCAAGGACAGACACACAAACTTACAGGGTATATCCTCACTGGGGAATTTAAGCAGCCAGGACCTGTTCCCCTGCCTTAGATAGATGTTCTATCCATTAGTGCCACCTCCACATCTCCAGTCAGGCTGCCCACATCCAAACAGCCAGCTGGGAACAGCTGTTGTTCCCTATAATATCCTGAACTGTTCCCTGAGGCTGCAAGGGCATTGCTGGTGGCCCAGACCTAAACAGAACTATGTCAGTGCTGTCAATTTAACATGTGGTCAAGTTTTGGAGATTAAACCTGAAAACCTGGACCTTCAGGATGAGTTTGCTAGCATGGATGCAACCCTTGTTTTCATGATGGGGAAGAAGAAGAAACAGGAAAAACTTCTCTCTTATTTACATAAACTATTATACTGCTTACCAAAAATGCTGCCTACTAACACATTAACTTGGCTGGAATCTGTTTAGGTTTTGATTTCACAAGAGATAAAAGACTCTGTACATCACCACTGCTGTGAAAGGACATGCAAAAGGCAGTAAAGGCCACAGGCATCACCCTGGTTACACAGACTTGGGCCATAGGTGCAGACACGGTGCTTTTAGGGAGGGCAGCACTGTCTGCAGCATGGTCTGGGCCAAAACCAACATCCCAATAATTTGATGACATTCACTGCTTAGCTTTCTAGCTGAGATGGAACCAGTGACACTTGGTTTTGAATTAAGTGGTGTAACTCACATGCTTAAAAGTTACCTGTCTGACCCCAGGCACAGCAGTGTCAGTAGGGCTGAGGGGGTCTTGCCCCTTTGTGGATCTGGCCATCCGAAATACACCTGAGATCATGAATGATCATGGTATGAAACATTTGGAAGAAGTAGGGGTGGAAGCAGGGCCCACCCCAGCCTTGATCAAATAAATCCAATCTCTCTCTTGCTTCCCTAATTTTGTTTTTGTGCTGCAAACACCCAAACCTCTTCCTGATAGAAAATGAATAGGCAGAGAGGGTCGCTCCTTGAAGTGATGTTTATTCTCCAATGTGGCAGCATTTCAGCCCTTGGACCAGCCTTCTAAGACAAAAAATGCCCAACTAGCTGAAGACCGGCTTCTGTTTCTGGATTAATGTGTTTGGCTTCTGTTGATTTATGGAAGCTGTGACTTCATGACCCCAACACGTGCTCTGAAGAAAGTGAGTTTGTGTCAGAAACCAAGAGTTACCCATCGAGAAACAGAACAAAGGGTGATGGATTCAGACTATAACTGTGCTCCGTGCCTGGGGCTCAGGTGCCCTGTGCCATCACAATTACAGAGAATCTGTGGCTGCTCAGCTGGGAGGAGGGAGAGAGAGAGAGAGAGAGAGATGACACCATTCCCTTCCTGAAGTGTTCAGTGCTTTCATTCCCCCATAACCCCACTGGCTACATGTCCTTAGCTGTTCCCAGCATCCTCAGGGAGTTCTTGGGGTGGCTGATCCCCTCTGGGCACTGGTTCCCTGGCCAGCCCAGCACAGAGGATGCTGTGCCTCCCAGTTCAGCCTGAACAAAGTGAGGGACCATAAGAATACGACTCAATTAGAGTTATATCATGGTCCAATCACAGACACTGTCTGATGTATTTTCCTTATCTGAGCGGAAAAAGCACCAGCTGCAACTCTGCCCCAGTGTAAAGGTAACCCAATTAATCCAGTGTGTCTGCAGTAGGCAAGTCCTCACAGGCTTTCAGCAGTGGCAGAAGGAAGAAAGACAGACCAGCCATAACAGGGACAGCTTTCCACACACACCGAACTGGCAAGGACACAAAGGACACAGACAGAAGATTCAGGTTTTTTTTCCTAATTTCATCTGACATTTAGCAATCGTAACTTTTCATTCGAGTAATAAATGGGTTTGTCCTTTCCAGCAAAACTGCTGTGGACGTATTATTCCCTTTATGGTGTGTTTTGCTGAATTCCAGATGTTGCTGTTTATTCAAGTCAAAGTTCAACCAAAGAAGGGTCAAGGAAAAAAAAAAAAAAGAAGCTTTGCTGAAAGCAAAAAAAAGAAAATTAAAGATTTTGAAAGCTGTTAGTTTGTACAATTATTACTGTTATATGGAGCTTTACACTGAGCTGAGTTACAGCAGTGCTGTGAATCATTCCAGGGGAGTGAAAATGACTGTCAGTGCTTGCTTCTCCCATTAACCTTTTTTAATGTGAACTTGTAAAATAATATGTGATCTGGGAGATGAGGAACAAATGACTCCTCATTGAGCTGGCCTCCACAGGAGAAATTATCATCTTTCCTGATATAACAGTGAAAGAAATACCCCCTTGCTTATCCAGACTACTCCTATATTAAGTGCCTCTCTCTACAGGCAGAGATGGAGCAACCAGAGGAAACACATGATTAAAGGTGGTGCTTATTGTGGTTATGCCCAGTTTTTTTTGGTCTCAGATGAGATTCCCTGTGCTAGGTGCTGCACAAAACAGAACCTGATCCTCACTAAAGCACTGATAGGCTAAAACGAGACACCATAGTCCTTTCTCAGAGATAAGAAGATGAAACATTCTTCAGTTGCTTTCTCAATAATTGAGAAATCATCACTTGCATTTTAACTAGTTTTTAATCTTTGGAAACAATCCCTCTGGGATGAGCCCAGGTGACTGTAGAGCAGCCTTGAGGTGGTTCTGAACAACTAACCTCTGACTGTACTCTTGATTTTGGAGTAAGAAGATGACATAAAGCTGAATTTATTCTCTCTACATAACTAAATTGAGTCTGTGAGTTTGCCTCCAATTTTGGTAGATTTCATCCACGTTGCAAAGGAAAATAAGAACAACAAAAGCAAGAGGTTTGTTTTAATTGCATGCAAGCATAGCTTGCTACCTGCTGTTGCTAGCTGAAGGCTGCTGAAATATTTAGCAGCCTATACGAACCAACTGCATTCCCTGGGACTGCATTTTAAGATCCCAATTCAGCCTTTCATCTCTGTCAAGTGGGATGAAACTACCCCTGATGGGTAACCAACCCCTGCATGAGGAGGTTTTGATGTGTAAGTACGTCCTACCTGCCCATCCACCACTGGGTTGCTTCGCTGAGGAACAGGGGTGGAGAGAGAATGTTCTCTGTGACCAATGGGCATGATGGAGAGGTTTCCTGGAGCCTTTGGGAACTGGGAACTGCCTCCTCAGGAGGCCAAGATGCTGATATCTCCCCAGTCCTAGGGGTGGAAATAGAGGTGTGTGGCATCAGGTCTGAAGAGACCTTATGGTGGAGTGGAAATGAGCAGCAGTTCAAAATCAGCACAAAGCACAAAAGTAGCTTTTCCCTGTCCAGCTTTAATGTTTGGCAATTTGCTGAGCAACCTTTCCCTTAAGTAACCCTTGGAGCACCCCAAGAGCTTGTCAGGTTCTTAGAGTGGCGCCTGCCCTGTGCAGACACGAGGGTTTAGTCACAGAGACACGTGCTGGGGGTTTGCCTGTGCCACCTGTCAGCTCACACCTCTGCCTCCACCCTGCAGCAATCCTAAAATCATAGAACCATTTAGGCTGGAAAAGACCTCTAAGATCACCGAGTACAACCATTAATCCAGCACTGCCAGGTCCCCCACTAAACCATGTCCCTAACTGCCACATCTACACAT